>NW_015542377.1:1844042-1900988 GCF_001515605.1 Sinocyclocheilus anshuiensis
CAAATCGAAACTACAGTTCGCACTTAAACGCAGGAAGGGAGCAATTAAATTACACGCGCTCCTTCTTTGCCGAGGACAATTATTATAATTACCAGAAAGTGCAATCAAAAATACAAACGCAAACAAAAATATAACGTAGAAATAAGCAGAAAACGAAATATTCCTAGACATATGGCAAGAAATCTGTAGACGTGCCCATAACAACAGAAGACAATACTTTATTGAACCTTTTCTGATAAGAAGTGTGCGCTGCAAACGCGAGCATTTTTGACGATCGTTTCTGTCCAGTCTGCTCATTTTATCGCGTTTAACCACAGCTGTCGTCGGTTTTTTGTCTGGCAGTGGCAGCAGATATGCGATCAAATTTCTATTTTGAGGCTGTATTACGTCGATTCTGGCACCCAACATCACAACAAGATGATATTTTAAGCTCCTTATGTAGCCGAATCTGCGCTGGTTTGAATGGGCCGCCTCCAGTTTCCCCTTTGTTTTGCTGCCTCCAACTAGCGCTGTGACGTCGGCTGACCCTAGTTACCTGTGGTTGGCCTGGCCGTGCGTCACTCAGAAAACAACAGGCCAATCAGAAGAGAGGCTCATGAATATTAATTAGACAGGCCAAAATCGACCTGTTCTCAGCAGAGCTCCTGAGAAAGGAGCTGTAAAAATATATTGAGATGGTTTTTGGTACTTATACCACAAATATATATTCTTAAGGACATCAAAACCTAAAATAAAACTCCAGAAAGGTGTAAAATATGTGACCTTTAAAAGAAATGTCAAACAGACAAGAAAGAGGAAAACGCTTATCAAGTCAACTGTGCACCGTGTAGTCGTTCAATTCTGCCTCACAAAAAAAGTCTCAACAGTTCAGTGTACTCTCCAAGCTTTCCATAATCAAAAAGTACCAGCATCGCAGGAAAGTCCCCACAGTGCAGCTCTGTCCCTGCATATAAAGGCTGGCTGTGGCTGAAAGCTCCTAAAGTTTTACAAGCTAAGATTATCCCCCGGTGCTCTTAGAGCCCTGATGCACCAGAGGGGCACATGGCATCATAAACACACCTCCAGTCTGCTGTGGCACATCCATTCATACTGGAGCTGGAGACACATGGCACTTTCTATTATCTTTATTTTACATAAAGGTTGTAATAAAAAAATATATATTTTTCTAATTATACAAGCAATACTTGCAATATGCAAATTATTTTTTAAGCCCCCCACACACTCGATTCTCTCTAAACACCAAAACAGATAATTGCTCACTTTCAAAAAAATGTAAACATAAATTATTTGTTATAATAAATTCAACTTTACATTTCAACCTAAAATACATCACGAGGCACCTGTGTTTTATGTCATTCCATTGTGCTCCATCTAGTTGTTTTAACCGCAAGAATGCATTGAATGTTTGGTTCATTGACATATTTCACTCAGTTTAGAACTGGAGTCTAGTCCGTCTGCTGTGATTTATGTGAAGCTGATGCCATTGAAGTGATGCCTGAGGTGTGTGAGAGAATCATGGCTCCCAAATCACCCGTGCTTCCCTTCAAACTCACTGAAGGTTAAACTCTTTTATTCTAATCCACCAATTCTTTTTTCTACCATACATCATCTAATCCATCCACCCTCCAGGCCCTTACATTCAGAATGACATCACAACACTGAGGCAAAACGCTCCAGGGCTTCGAACGCTGTGCTCTGCAAATGTAGCACAACTGATCGAGACTTTTTTGGCTTCCAGTAAATGGTGCGAACAGCCAAGTGCCACATGAGCTTTCGCTGAGTGAGGTGAAGTTCTCCTCTCACACTCCACCACTGCCATAATACCGGTCCTCATAAAACCTTAAACCACCTCTTTAGTTTCACACTTGCTCTGACTTTACAAGCAAAGCCTGTGGTGACACACCGTGTGTGGGGTTTGTGTGTGTGTATGTACGAGCAGACTGGCATAAGACAGAAGCTACCTAAACCATTTCACCCAGCATAGAACGTCCTCTTATAATTACAGTGGTAATACCTGTGCCAACTAAACCAAAGTAAACTGCAAAAACAATGGCTGATTTTACAAAGACTGCTTTCTTTTATATCTGCCTCTGAAATAAATATGTGTACAGTTATCAATATTTTTGCTCCGTTTACCAAGAAGAGAAAGACTGAAGGTGTGTCCCATTTCACAAACTTCTGCACTTTGGCGATACGAAGCAAGCTACGGTTTCTATTTCTGCAACAATCTCAGGTACTTATGCGTTTTGTACAACATAAAAATGGTTTAATTTGAGTTCAGGTATTTTTGTGTGACTTTAATGGCCATAATAATATCAGTAATGTACAGTATCAGTCAGTGAGAATGTATTTTGAAAAGCGCAAAAATGGTTGATTTTTCATTAATTTGATTATGTATTTATCCATTTCATTGCGAGTGAAAGACAGCAGTGCACTTGCAGAGAGAGAGAGAGAGCCCATCCACATGCTCCTCTGGCTGTGATTTGTAATTGTTTTTGTGTCTTGTTGCAGTTGGAATTGAATTGCATCTCACAGGACATAGTGGTAAAGGGATAGTTCATCCAAAAATGAAAATTCTGTCATCAAACCCATAAAATTTTCAATGATATTCTAAATCGAAAGACAAATTAAGATATTTTAAATGATATTTTAAATGAAACCAATGAAACCGATGATCACATTTTGTGTAATGTGATCATCGTAGATTATTATGTGTACAATTGCAAAAATATCATTCATTCATGCATGACGGC
Source organism: Sinocyclocheilus anshuiensis (assembly GCF_001515605.1). Classification (NCBI taxonomy): domain Eukaryota; kingdom Metazoa; phylum Chordata; class Actinopteri; order Cypriniformes; family Cyprinidae; genus Sinocyclocheilus; species Sinocyclocheilus anshuiensis. The sequence goes on from NW_015542377.1 coordinate 1,846,796, forward strand.
GATTTAAACCTAATTCACTTCAATAAAGATAACTATACATGCTATTCTTGTCATGAGCATCAAGGTGTGGGGGCGCTGCGGTGCAAATTCCACTCATGTTTAGTGCATGTTAACTCAAAGATTCATAGTCATTGTAAGCCCTCTTTTGAGGTACGCGCACGAACATCCCCCCCCCCCAAAGTCCACGGTATAGTTCGAACACTGCACAGAGCGTATCACACATGGCAAACACAGAAGCTCAAACATGAATGAAAACCAGTGAGATTTGTTCTAGCATTTGACACATTTTACAAGGCCTTTATGACCTTTTTTTTTCTTTTTTTGGATGTTCTATGTTTTGGGTACCTTGACTTTATACGGAGGTACAGAAACCTCTCAGGTTTCATTCAAATGTTTTCCAAACATTAACCAAAGTCTTATGGGCTTGGAATGACATGATGGTGAGCAAATTTTGACAGAATTTTACATTTTGGCTGAATTAACCCCTTAATTGTTCCATTTTAGATGACACTACACTCTAAAAAATGCTGGGTTGAGACCGCTGGGTAAGGACGTTGGGTTGTTTTAACCCAATTTTGGGTTGAAAATTGGTCTTGATCAATAACCCAGCGGTGCTGGGTTGGGAACGCCGACATAAAAGAGAGCACGCACATCACGTTAACATCGGACGTATCTCGACGACACCAGTGCGAGAAGCCGCCATTTTCTCAGTGTCTTCAGATGGAAGCAAGTGCGAGTGAAAGACGGTTTATGGTAAGTAAAGATTAAAAATGTAAAGTCATCATTCATTGTTTGAGTCCGGTAGTATCTTGAGATTTCATGGAAGGTGGAAATATTCCGAAAAGAGCTTATATTGAAAAATACGCGGATGCGGATTTCGCCTCAGAAATAGTCTTAACGGCCTTAGTGATTTTAAAATGAACAAGATTTGTAGGTTTAATGCCTAGCTTGATTTGGGTTCATTTTAGCCTAGCAGTGTAGAAATTTTAAACCATAAAATAGCAACCCAGCATGCTGGGTCAAACATAATAACCCAACTTGTTGGGTTAAAACAACCCAGCGCTGGGTTCGTCCCTTTTTGACCCAGCGCTGGGTTGCCAAAATAACCCAGATTGGGTTGTTTTTAACCCAGACGTTTTTAGAGTGTACCTTTCAAAATTCACACACTGTGACAGAATACAAAGAGTGAGTGGATAGTGTATAGTGCATCATTTTGAACACAACATCTATATTTTAATAATATCAGCATCTAGAATCTAACATATGTTCGATTTCATGGGGTCTTGAAATTAACTCTATAATGTAAGACATCTAGCATAAAGCTAATATCAACACCCCTCAATATATAAAATTAGCATGGACCCTGAAATCTTTCAACTGGGTGTGTGTAGACTATGAAATCACAGGTCTAAATAATTGTAATTCTCTCAAAACAACAGAAACCTCATGGCTCTGTGTTGCCTCAGGTCTACTGCCGTTACTCAGAGACAAACCCTGAGTGTTTGAGTGATGAATGCAGGTTGAAGCTTTATTCATCATGTGGACGCAGAGAAAGGTGTTGGCTAAAGAAAACTGACATTAGCCTCAGTGTAATGCGAGAGCTCGAGGGCCAGTGAGGAGGCGAGGGTGTGCGCATGTACATTTTGATTCTAGCTAGGCCTGGCTTGTCTCAGCAAACGGCTTGATGAAGCAGGAAGTCATCCAAACACAAGCTATGCGGGCTGAACGGAGCAAGGTGGTCTTGAACATGTGACACAAGGCCACACACAAAGATCCGCACCACCTGGAGAAAAAGACATATGAGACGAATCTATTATCAACTGATCTAGGTCCAGTTCTGTTTAGTACGACTGAGTTTGGTTGGCCGGTCAAGCACAGCTCTAATTGGATGAATGCGAGTACATTCTGTACATCTGAGGCATTTCTAGGATCAGATTATGTAGATGAGAATTTCTTTGTCTTAAATTGACATATTCTGCAGAATCAGACACTTGAGGTGTACTAGGTGTTGCATTTCTTGTCTGTTCTGCCATAAATTATAGGAATACTGTAAAAAAAATCCAACAATGTTATAATATACAATATAAAAAAATGGATATTCATGTCACGATTTGATAAAAACTACATTTAACAGTGTTATGTCAGTGAAATGAGACTGTACATTTAATTATCCAATATATATTGATACAGACAATTAAAAAAAACTCTAATATAGGCCTATAACCAATATGGTACATAAATACTGTATAATGCATTCCTACCATTTGCTGAACAAAGAAGTGTAGCTGCCATGACAAAAAACTTTTTGTCTAAAGGAAAATAAGCATTTAGTGAACAAACAAACTCAAGTTGGCTAAAAGTATTGCTTAAGCCAAAGGCAATTCTTAAAAGAACTAAACTTACTATACTTATATATCTTGAATTATTAATTATTTTACTTACTCCATTGGCAAATAGGTTTTTCTTGTTTTAAACATAAGCTAAACTAAATTTCATGAGATTTATGCTTAAAACAAGCAAAACAAAACTAACTAAATAAAATTAATTTGCCAGTTGTGTAAGAATAATAAACATAATTTAAGATTCTCTGAAAATAAGTTTTATACTACACAGTTTTGCTTGCACAAGAACTACATTTATCTTGTTATCAGCCGGTTTAGATACTTTAAACTACAATTATTTTTTTTATAGCGAAATCCTTTTATTTCTCCCTCACACAATAACTAACTAAATACATAAACAATTTGCTAGTAGCGTAAGAATAATAAACGTAATTCAATTAAGATTCTCTGAAAACAAGTCTTGTCTTATGCAATTTTGTTTGCAAAAGTAGTACATTTATGTCGTTATAAGCATGTTTTGATATTTTTATTAAAAAACAAAATAAAAATGCTAAAATGATTCTTTATAGTGAAGCAAACTCTTTTATTTTTCCCTCACACACACACACACACACTTTCTCCACGTCTAAGGCACGCTTTTGTGATTAGCTGGCATCCATGAAAGGAAAGAGTGATCATGCCAGCAGCAGGCTGCGAGGATATGGGTGTGAGTGAGTGTGTGTTTCTGTGTGTAATTTTGAAGAATGAATTATGAGTATGTCGTTACGATCCTCACCGTATGGCTTCACATGTATATCTGACAACGTAAAGGGTGTTTACAGAGAGGGTTAAGGTCACAGTGACTTTCTTTATCTATGTGTAATGCTTGGAAAGATGGTTTTCACATCAGAGTATGCATCTGTAGATGTACATTCATGTGGGTTTGCATAGATTCCTAGTGAGATGGCGCTGACTCAGGCCTACCGGTTCCAGCTTGGCCTGTAATCACAACCTCCTGCATGACGAGTGCAGAATCAAAGCTAAACTGCAGCCCATAGGCCCCAAAGCTCCCATAAATCTCAGCCTGCTCATGAGGGTGTGGTGGCCAGGGGCGTGGAGTAGTGGCTGAATGTCAAACATGATATGTTAACAGCTGTAGATAGTGCCGCCCTTTGGGCCAGTTGCACTGATTGGCATCTGACTAATTTGTTTTGCGCACATATACGTATCTGCCTCCAGTACATGTGGTGTCTATTTTGACAGCTCTGTCTTACCATAGGTTACGTAGGTGAGACTGACACCCAAATTCAAACATCTTGCTAAAATAACCAAGTGCTTTAATCGGAAAACTAGATTTGCATTTCCTGAAGGAAATACCAGTGCTTGCAAGGCTGCAAAAGAATAGCATTCAAGTTTTAAATAAGCTTAGTTTTAATGCTGTGGTAATATATGAAAGGAAGACGTGACGAATCACAATTAAGTCTGTAAATATTACAGTGATGTCACTGTGGGTGCTAAGTCATTTTCAGATTTTAAACTTATATTTATTAAAAAGTAAAGTTTACAGAAAATAAGGGTTTCTAAACCTTTTGGCTTTTCCGTGATCTTTCCAGTTGATTGTGATTACTGGGAAAGGACTTGTAAAATTTATTTTGATTTAGACTGGTTTGCTAATGAATCATTTAGACTAAGGCTGCACGATAAATCGCATGCGATATTTAACGCGCATCTTGTCAGAAATCCGGTTCTTTAATCAGCGGTAAATCTCCATCACCTGCGGGCTTTCACATGGAGCAGCATTAACTACACAGAGCCATTGTTCACTGACGAGCTGCTCAAAAAATCGCGCGAATATGATCGTGGTTTTGCGCAACTCGTCAGTGAACAACGGCTCTGTGTAGTTAATGCTGCTCAATGTGAAAGCCCGCAGGTGATGGAGATTTACCGCTGATTACAGAACCGGCTTTACTGATAAGATGCGCGTTAAATATCGCATGCGATTTATCGTGCAGCCCTAATTTAGACCGATTAACTCAAAAGAACAATTAGCTCACAAATGAGACATCATTATGGCTTGAAAATGTGTTTTACTCTACACAAGCTCAACAAAAGAGCTATATCTAGCAGATAAAATATTTTAGATCAGAAATATACAAAAAAAAAACTGCATTTCAAAAGTTTGGAATTAAAATTTGAAAGAAAAAAATTAATTTGAAAGATTTTTTAATGTTTACCAAGGCTGCATTTATTTAATCAAAAATACAGAACAAATAGTAATATTGTGAAATATTACAATTTAAAATTTCAATAAAATTTTCTATTTCAATATATTTTAAAATATAATTTATTCCTGTGGTGGCAAAGCTGAATTTTCAGCATCCATTACTCCAGTCTCCAGTGTCACATTATCCTTCAGAAATCATTCTAATATACTGATTTGATGCTTTGTTATTATTATCAATGTTGAAAGCAGTTGTGATGCTTAGTTTTGCCCCCCGCAGGATTCTATGATGAATAGAAAGTTCAAAAGAGCAGCATTTGAAATAGAAATCTTGTGTAACATTATTAAATAATAAAATGTACAATAATTTCTTGAAAAAAAAAAAATCTAACTGACCACAAACTTTTGAAAAGTAGTAGTGTATATTCACTACATACATTTCCATGACTTTTAAGCTTTTAATAATGTCCACAATTTTGTCAGGCCTGGCAAACATGATTTTAAAATTCCCTGATATTTACAAATTCTCCATGACCGTGGTAACCTTAGACAAAATACCTATAGCTGAAATTCTACAAGACGTCTGAATAGAGTATGTAAGAATTGTTTCAGCCGAAACAAAAAAGTATGGTTGATGAAAGCAACATGTATTATGACACTGAATATGTCATTGTTTCATCATTAAATGCTTAAACTCATCGTAACTGTATGCTTTGACTATAAGCTTCACCTCATGTGTGGGTTTCTGACCCAAAAATGAATCCTGATTTCAAAAAAGGACACTTGCCTGTTTAATTGAGAACACCCAAGATGTTTCCAATCAAGGCCCATTCAGCCCAATTATTTCAATCAAACTCTACCGTGATTACTGAAGAGACCTAACTGAGTGACAACTGACATTGCCAGACTCTGCAATCAACTGCAATGTCCTGAGAAAGTTGGGTGAGGCAAGACAAGATTCCTGCAGGCAGCCATAGCAACCTAAGACTCACATCGTGCTCCCAATCAAGCGAGGACTTTATTAGGGCCTCCGCTGAGACGTATCATTCCCTGACTCATCACTGGGGATTTGTGGAATTCCTGTATTATCTTCTCTATCTTTCATTTGTTTTCCTTTCAACTGGATGGTTCAGCTATTTTATCTTTCTTCAGTCCCTAGTTTATGAGTGTTGGACAATATCATCCAACATTTTCTTCCCATTACTTATGCTTCTTTTTCTCTTCTGCACACACACACACACACACACACACACACACACACACACACATCTCCACGTCCCTGGCTCCCAAGGGCAGCTCTTTTTCTTTCATTTCCCTCACAAGTCGACTTCACAAGACTCAACAAATTTTTACTTGTTTTACAACTGATTCTCCTAACGTGTAATTACATGGCTGTGCGGCAACAAAAATAAACCTGTACCACTTAATCTCAAAATACAATGCAAAACATCATAAGTTTTACAGCCCTGTCAAACTTTTCTTGAAAATGTTACAATTATTAATTGCTTATAGATGTTGTTTGCAGCTTGCGCACATTAAATACGTCAACGGCATAAATGATGGCCCTTGAAATCAACAGGCGGCTGCAGTTTTTCAAACATATGTGGAGGAAAAGACTATTTATTATGGACGAACACAATAAGTTTGTTCCCGGAAGACAAAACTCTCCAATCATTGTGACTGGATCGGACACTTGAGCCCAGCACAATAACAATATTACCTCACGTCCATCTGTACACAAGTAATCATTGAGTTTGACAGCACATCCCATGGCACTATGACACAATTACACCTAAAAATATACAGAACTTAACATTTTTTGGAAGAAAAAGAAAATAACATTGTGAAAATTTAAATTATAATAAAAAATGTATTCAAATGTAACAGCATACCTCTCATCAACAAACTGCCTGATTTATGCCATCATTCATATTTCTAGTACAAACAATGCAGAATTAGTTCAAGTTCGTTATTAAAAGTTAAAAGAGTCCACCCTAAAACTGAAATTCTGTCATCATTTACGTTCTGCAAAATTTGCGTACTTATGCACCATTCTATGCTATTTTATAGTTTAAATAGCGCTAGTAGTGTGTTCACACTTAAAATTCCAAAAAGAAAAAGTGCACATTAAATATGCAGATAATGCACTTAATTAACAGGAAAAAAATGAAGTGTGGAATGTTTATTATTAATGACGAAATAACCTTATAAAATTAATTAACTATACACGCTTGAGTACATAGTGCATAAATGCATAGTGCAGTGTGTCATTTGAGACGCAACTTGACTTTTTCTTCTGTGGAATACAAAAAGAAGAAGATTTTTTAATGCCCCGTTTTATTTTATAACATTTTTGGGGGGCCATTAAAAGTTCTCCAAAATATCTTATTTTGTGTTCTACAGAAAATCAAAGAAGTCAAAGAAGCTCGGGATGACAAACTTTTTTAGTGAACTATCAATTTAAGGATTTGTTCAATTTCCAAATAGTTAGAAACACTAACAATGACACTGTTAGGGGGAAGTAATAACAATGTCAGCTAAGGTGAGAGGATAAGGAGTCCTGTAATGCAAGTAGCAGTGCAATTAATCAAACATGAGGTGACATGATAGAGGATTGAGCTAAACACACAGCTTCAATGTGCTAGTTTGGAAAGAAAATTAGAAAAAAAAATTAGAGCGTCATAGTGAGACGGTGTGAGAAAGAGAGAGAGCGAGATGCCTCCTGCCGGTTCCTCACGTTCCCTGTTCATGTGCAATTTCATCTTTGAACAAAGAGATGCGTGCTAGCCCCAAAACTACAACCACAACACTGCACAACCTCAAACATTTACATAAATCAAACCTAAAGGCATTCACACACTCAGAGGCTCCCAGTAAGAAACATTATCATTTGAGTGCCTTTGCAAATGAGCACTATTGCAAGGCTTTAAGAATCACTTCCTAGATGCAAAGCAGATGGAAAAACTTTGATTACATCTGAAGAAGTGATTACAAAAAAGGAGGAAGATTCAAACATGAGGGATGAATAACCTTTAGAAAACTATCTGCTCTTAATGTGCAGATTTCCAACACAAAGCAAATTTAGACAGTCGTTTCTCCTCTCAAGTTTCAGAGTTGGCCTTAAATGGGAACAGCAGGGATCTCTAACTAATGGAAGCTTTTGATTTTGCCCTTTGGGGATGTCTTTATGGAAAATGTGGCACACTGTATCTCACATCAGAGGTGAAGTGGTTCTGCACCGAGCCGTGAACCAGTGGTAAACTCTCAGCAGATCTAAAAGAGCAGCAAGTCATGTAAGGATCCATAGTGGGATCTTCAGACCAATGTTTGGAGTTCATGCAGAACTCCGCTTATACAGTGATATTTAGTGCAATAATCTGTATTTATATGATCAATTAGTGCCTTGAGGAAATACAAAAGTAAATGTCTGTTTTATACTCCAATGTTATTCAGCCGAGGCATTTCCACTCTGAACTTCAGAGCAGCACCCACCTCTTCATCAATAGTCATCATCAGAGAAATATCTGGCATGCTAAGTTAAGCTTAAAATCAAGACATCCATATAACCACATCCTTTGGAAATTAGCCCAGCTTCCTGAACAGTAGACTTGAGCAAATCAGTGGTTTTCTCTGCAAGTCTGAAGCATTATCTGTCCAGTCTCATCCTACAGTTCCACCATTAATACTGGCACTTTTCACAGATAGGGTGGGAAAAAAAGCACCAGAGCCACAAAAAAACACATTTAAATTGTAAAAAAATAAACAAAACAAAACAGAAGATAAAACAAACAGAAAACACACACAAACACACACACATGCTTAAGTACAATAAGTACTTACTATTTATTCATGTCCCAAACAAGAAAACAAACTTATGAAAGTCAGTTCAGGAATGATTTTGTATCATATCTGAGAAAGAGCCAAGCATATCTTGCAATCTCAATGGTCTAAACCTCTCAGCATGCCACTGGGAACACAATGTAGCTGCAATGTAACTTCTATTGCACATCAGTACAAAAATATTACAGTCTATGAATGATGATCTGATTTAAAAATAGTACATTTGGTACAGATAGACTATTATGTTTGATGTATGTGTACTTCAGTCCCAGTACAACAGTTCAAAGGTTTAAAGAGGTGGAGTGCATCCCAAGTGCTGTTTTCATAAGGAACATTCTTATTACAAGCTGCTCAAAATTAAGTGTCTATAAAAGAGGTAAAGACTTCTGCAATGACCAAAAGAAACATCTGCTATATAATAACTGTGAAGGAAATGCAGATATACACTCACCTACAGGGTTGAAAAGGCGATCACCCATCCGAGAATATTGGGGGAGACGGGGGCAAAAATGGAGAGAGAGAGAAAAAATAAATATTAAAGACATTTATTAACAATGTCACATATTATGTATTCTGCAAAGCAACACATATTTTTGTCTAAGATAGTTTATGCAAAATGTATAGGGGTATTTTTTTTTATTATTAGAAGAACTTATCTGTCCCCTGTCCACTATTTTTTTTTCTAAAAAATCTTTTTAAAATCTAGTTTTTATGGATAGAATAGCTTTAAAGTTTTATCGGGTCTCTTTAATTGCTTTTTTGTGTTTCGTTTGTTTTAAGGGTGTTAAAATGTTACACATGCTTGAATTTCACAAATTAACTGAATAAAATTAATTCTGGCAATTTCATTTTTCAAAAATACCAATACTTTAATTCCCCGTTCTAGCAAACCTATAAATCAAGTTCAAGGCAAAGCATTTATCGCCAAACATACAAAATACAATGATATTCTTATGTACCTCTTGCAATCCAATTACAGCTTACACAAAATTACACAACTTACAAAAAAAATTAAAATAAAAGAAATCCTTAATGCATATAATAATATTTATTTATTTACATATAACAATATAAAGATAGATATACTTTAAAAAATATCATCACCATCACATATCAACCACACCTTGACTGAAATATCACTCATGCTTTTCAAAAAATATTACAGATCCATAAGGTGAAAGTATCTCTCATTTTACTTATGGTCCACTGCAGTCAGGAGATGGCACAGCACAAAAGGGTCTTTGAGTTTGCTTTGCTCTAATAAAGGCAGAGAGCATGACCCAGCACCACCTGCCTTGTAAAATCAGTCACATAATATCAGTTATATGATCCCACCGTCTGGTCCGTGCAGGTCAATACTTTTGACTCAGAGGCGAACTGACAAATTTGGAGAGCATATGGGTGACATAATAATAACAGTCATGCGAGCAATCTTTTACACACACTAACAAAACACATTCAGCCGCACATAGACATGTGCACGCTTGCAGGCAACTCAAAAGCTCTTATGAAGTCCCCCCTTTCTTTTTTGTTTTGGAAAAGAAAGACCTTGGCGGAAATGATTACTGTAATATCGAACTCAATCTTTTGTGGGTATTCGCTTTTGACTGCCTTTAAGGATTTTTTCAGCACATTTTCATTTGAAGCACACCCATTCGGTGCTTACTGACTGCCGCACACTATTACTTTTTATAAGAAATCTCCCGCTCTCGCACGCTGTCTATTGCAAACTGCTTCCACAGAGCTACACTAAATTGCTTACAGATTGACTCCAAGTTTCTATGCCAAGTTTGGATGGCGTAGATCTGGCTCCACGTTCGCTATAGGAAAGCGGAGGCTTTGTTCTGCTGCCTCTGCACACGCCAAGTCTTGACGAAAGAAAAACAACTAAAGCGCTTCATTTCATTTAATAGAAAAGAGACCTGAGTTCATCAGCCAGGGACAGAGGACAGATACTATGCCGTCAGACTCAGAGATGAGTAGGGATGGGTACCGAAACCCGGTATTTAATCGGTCCCGGGGCTAAATTATGAAAGACCGGAGTATCGATAAGCTCTGACGTTAACGGTTCTGCTATCGGTACTGGAGAAATTAATAAAACACACTTACATTTATTATTGCTATATATACATTATCTTGCAAATTCTATCTCACCAGAGTCGCCAGCTGTTTTTCAAACATTTGTCTATGCATTTTTGCTATTCGCAATTCAGAAGCGAGATTGCGCTCACGCGGGAGGAGCTTCAGCACGCGCAACATGAAAGCCCTGTTTAATCATGATAGAAGAAAGAACTAAACATTCAAACATCTGCTTACACTTTAGGCCTGTGGCGGTTTTATTAAGCTAATTTAATTTTTTTATTTCGATTTTGGCTTCTAAGGATTATACAAAAAAGACATGAGGTAAAGCTATTAAAAACTAGCTGGGTTTCGTCTTGCGCAACTTCTTTCCCTTCACAGCGGTGAGCATTCGTTCCTCCCTAAAACCCAAACTTAACGTCAGAATCAGCTCAATCGGTGTATAAAAACAAAAAGTGTTTTTGTTTAAAAAATTAATAAGAATACCGTTAAAAAAATTACATAAGATTACAAAATTACAAAAAATTACAAAAAATTACATAAGAATACTGTTAAAGTACCGAATCGATAAGCAGTATCGGTAAGAGTAGTAATACCGTTAAAACCTTAACGATACCCATCCCTAGAGATGAGCTACAGAGAGCAGCTGGCCAATCGCTGAGTTTCTGCTAGCTTAAAAAGTACCTTTTAAAACTCCAAAATGCGTGCAATGCAAAAGATTATTTGCAATGCTAAAACTTGCTATTAATTTCTCTGTACAATATTTAATATAGTAAAACATAACTGTTATGTTAAATTTAACATACATTTACAATGCTAAAATTACAAATGTATACATTATTGTATAAAGTGAAAATGATATTTAGTAAATTACAGTAGATTTAACAGGACATACATGTAATTTTATTTTAAAATACTGTAAAAAAAATTACATTTAAAAAAAATAGTTTAGGGACCAATTCTCTCTCTTGCTTATTAGCATGCATATTATGATCAAACTGGTCCATACCTAAACTTAGTAAATACCTTACTATTAATTAGTAGGAAATTAGGAGTTTATTGAGGCAAAAGTTAATAGTTAGTTAATAGTGAGAATCGGTCCCCAAACTTGAATATTATCATTAACCATTAATTAATATACAGTCAAACCAAAATTTATTCAGACACCTTCAACATTTCACACATTATAACTATAGTTTAGAAAATGGTAATAGAGTTAAACTGTGTCAGAACAAATTCATCTTGAGAATATCAGATAACAATTAAATAAAACATGGTCAGGTCAAAGTGTCTGAATAATTTTTGGTCCCAATTTTTTTTAATCAGTTTTACTTGTAGTCCACTGTATGAATAATTTTTGGGTTTAACATGTCACAGTTTACTTTATTTTGCTATCCTCACACTTACATAAATTAACTATAGTGTCCTGCACCCACTAGTAAAACAAATATCAAAAATTATATCTGGTGTTTGAATAATTTTTGCTTTGACTGTATACTGTACATTTAGGAACCTAATAAATTTGCACTAACATGCCATACCACAATGGCTAAAATATTGTTATTTTTTTATTTACTGTGAATTGCTGTCAGGTTTTTACTGTAAATTGAGTCAGTACTGTAAATTCAGCATATCAGTGTTTATGTGTTGTTTGTGTGTTATCCGAACCAATCTTCCTGGAGAAATACAAGCTCAGACAAAGCACTATTTTTTGCAAGAAATTTCAGCAGTGCTTTCAGAAACACGTAGGCTAGTTGCTTCTCTCCATTTCTCCTGAAATACATCCCAAACCATACCTTGATTAGTCCTGTTTCCTCCCACAGAGGGCATAAGTTTGACTGCAGCTCCTTTTGATGACTGCTCTACATGTAGGCCACATAAAACTCACTCTCCACTGCACATTTGAAATAAAAGCAATGGTTTACTCAAACAAACCAAACAGCCACAGCTAAGCCCTATAATTTCCGTATGAAAGCCCTCCTTCCTCTCAGAGTCAGACCAGAAAGCACCAGTGGAGCTTGCAGCATGCTGCAATTACAACTCCTGTTGTTTTAAGGCAGCCGTAGCTTTAGGCCATTGGATTTTATTTACTGACATGCTTTGGTTGTTACTAGGAGGCACTTCATTTACCCAAACAGAGTGTTACCACTCACTTCTATTTTCACTAAGACTGCCTAAAAAGACCAACACTGCAGCAGTCCAAATGATTGTACACTTAACATCACTGGACGGATGCGGTTCATCGAATGTCAAACAGTTTTCACACTGTCACTCATATAAAAAATACAAGGAAATCCACGGAAATACCATGTACAATGCAATTTTGTATAGCTAAAATTATTAGCTAAAAGACGTAAATTAACAACATAACAACATACATTTTTTCCTGTTCCTTACACTAATCTACTGAATGAACAGAATCACAAAACAAGACAAAACAAAACAAAAACAGAGCAAAGCAAAAAGTAAATTAAATTAAATTATCAGGGCATAATGCATTACATAATGAACAACATCAGCACACTGCATTTGTATAAAGTTAAACACATTGTTGATGCATAGTTCATTTGAATAAAGTAAATGCATTGCTGCACAAGCTCACAACGCTTTGTTAATTTTGCCAAAATTCACCAACTCTCATTGAAAACAAATGACTTCAGGTTGCTTTGTCGCCCTGTCAATGTGAACGCCCAGTCAAACTGCACAGCTGTGTGAAATCATAACTAAATCATAAAAGTGTGAGTAGATACAATGCTCTTTTAACGTAAAACCATGTGGTGAGACAAAATCTAAGAGCAGCATGACTGTGCTGAGGGTCGGACATGACACAGCAGCGCAGATGGATGCTTGCAAACCAATCTGAGAGGTTCAGATAAAGGATAGACATACCTTCAGCACACGTCAAGCATTAAAATAAGCAAACAATGACTAGACCTGTCTGTATCAGTAGGGAAGTTAATCGCAAATTTCACGCTAACTAACTTTAACAGCCTGGGAATGTTCTATACAGATTCACTTAAAAGAGAAAACAGTGACTGGCGTTATGGTGGTTTGAGGAAAGCTGTTGCGAGTCAGTAAAGTTAACAAAAACTAAACTTTGTCCCCTCGATAAATTGCATTGCATGCTTTTCAGGCTTTATCTAATTTACTCAAAACATTCGCTTTGTTTACCATTGAGCTCCTCTATAGGAAGCAAAAATTTAAAATTGAGAGCAGATCAGGGACAGTTCAGATCATTGCAGGAAAAAAGGCTCCGCTTTCCTGCCACAGATAAAAACCAGAGGTGTTTCTCCAGGGGACTCCATCAGTTCAGAGGGCTACGTCGAGTCAGACTGCGGCCCTTAGAGGAGATTAATTGCATAAATTATGACTGGCTTTCTAGAGGAAGACACCATTTTGCCTGACAAGCAGGTCAAAAGGTCTAACAATAAGTACAGCGTGTCAGACTGGAATGCATGTGTGCATCCGTCTACATGTGTGCGTAGCCTTGCCCCAGGACAGTTGCTGTCATGTAAGCTTGTCTAGCTCAACAGAGACCCTCCTCACTCCCTTGTCTGCTCTGACAGAGGTTCATTATATCCCGTCTGGCTCTTATCACCTCATCAGGACAGAGAAGAAAGGATCAGAGAGGGGGTTTGGATATAAAAGGATGCCCTTTCTCTGCACAGCACTGAAAACATGCCAGGGATTCCAGCACACTGGCTCCATTATCAGGCCTGAGCAGGATGTCAGTGCGGGTAATGTAAACCTATCCTCTAATCAAGCAGACATCATAAACACCCAGCAACACCTCCTGCCAATGGGGACAGGTGAATGCTGAGTGTGTGTCTTTGCAGGAGACATCAGAAAGGTGCACAACAAAACATACACTTACTGCAGGAATCATAATTATGGATTATTTTCCTTCAAATAATTATTGCTTAATAGAATTTAAATTGAAAAAATGTACTTATTTTGTATGGGGCAATGTAGGCTACACAAATAAAACAAGCAAGTGTTCCTGAACTACTTCATAGCTGTTTTACACTATGAAATAATTTAAATGAATTGATGAAACCCACACATGAACAAAAAAAAAATAATAATAAAAAAAAATAAAAATAAAAAAATAAATAGAAAAAAAGGCACAATGAAAGCAGTTTCAAAATTTGGGCTCTGTACAATTTTTTCTTAAAAAAAAAAAAAGAAATTAATACTTTTATTCAACAAGGACGCATTAAATTGATCAAAAGTAACAGTAAAGACATTTATAATGTTGTAAAAGATTTCTAGTTCAAACAAATGCTGTTCTTTTGAACTTTCAATTTTATCAAAGAATCATACAAAAATCAGTTTCCATAAAAATATTAAGCTGCACAACATTGATAATAATAAGAAATGTTTCAAGAGCACCAAATCAGCACATTAGAATGATTTCTGAATAATCATGTGACACTGAAGACTGGAGTAATGACTGCTGAACATTCATCTTTGCCATATAAATTGCATTTAAAATATAATAAAAAAGAAACCAGTTATTATAAATTGTAATAAAATGACTGTTTTACTACATTTTTGATCAAACAAATGCAGTCTTGGTGAGCATAAAATATTTATTATAAAACATTAAAAAATGCTATAGATGCCAAACATTTGAATAGTAATGGTGGCAGTTATAATCTTGATTATTTATTGTATTAAATATGCAGCCTTAACGTGCGCACGCACATGCGCACACACACACACACACACACACACACACACATACACACACACACACACACACAGAGCAATCGTATAACTTCAGATGACTTGGAACACAGAGAATGAGTCATACAAACTACTTTCATGACAAGCTTTTTTTATTTTATTTTTGGAGCTTTGCAGTATAAATCACCATCTACTTTTTTAAAGAAAAAAAACAGGTTTGACATTCTGCTTAACATCACCTATTGTGTTTCATGGAGAAAAAAAAATAAAAAATACAGGATTGGAATAAATGATGAAAAATGTATTTTTTTTACTTTTGAAGTCTATAAATGAATGATGCAGAGGTGCATATTGTTGCATATTGTAACAAAGTCACAGGGCAATGTGCATTTAGTTCATGCAGTTACAAAACTTGAATGAGACACACAGATGGACTTTCTCAGCTATAGTCAGTAGAACCGAATCTTTTAAAGTTAACACATTTAAACAACTATACTTTTTAGGCTACAAAAAAGTTGATGAATGAGACTCAGTGGACTAATTGCTCACGCTTACCAATAAAATAATTTAAAGCGATAAAAAAAAGCACATTTACAATAGAAAAGTTCATGGGTTTTCCAAAACTTTTGACATTGCATTAACATCCTAGACTTCCCCAAGACTTTAAAGATTCCATTAAATTCCATGACTTTTCCAGGCCTGGACATCCCAATTTTAACATTCCCTGTTATTTCCAGGTCTTTCAGGGCCGTGGGAACCCTGTAATGTGTGTGAACGTGCAGACTTTGAAGTCTGTAACTTTCATTCTGTGTCACTGTGAATCCTTCTTTAGATTTTTCATGTGGTTCTCTGTGTGTGTGTGTGTGTGTGTGTGTGTGCATGCACCCATATGCCTGTGTAAGTCAATCTCTCATCATCATCCCTGCAAATCACAATGGTCAAAGGTCAAACGGTGGCGGGAAGGCAAAGGCTCGTAGCCAGTTGCTATGGCACCTCAGCAGGTTGCTAAGTTCTGTCCCTATGAAGTCCGACACTGTGGCCATGCAGGTCAAGAGGTCGAAAGAGGTCAAGAGGCGGGTCACCTACTGGCCTCATCAAACAATGTCTAGTCTGTCTCACCAATGCTTTTATTGTTGATGACACACAACATATAGCTTCCATTATGAATCTGAAAATGTAAAAACATATGCCACAAGCCATGATTCTAGCTCTGATAGATTTATCCATTACTAAAGAGCAGGTGTACATGGAATCTGCAGCCACAAATAACGTGCAGATTTCCTAATTGGAAAGTCCTGTCATATTTGTTTATTAAATACTCTGATTTATTTGATCATGCTTTCAGCTACCAATAAAAGGGTAATACCAGCTATCTGCTCCATTAAATACATTTTACCACACTTAAATACATGGGTTTTCGATGACCCCAAAATATGATATGATCCCTCCCTCTTGCGAGGGGCCCTCTTCCTCTTCCTTCTTCCTTATAAAGGCAGCTATATATTTTAATGTATAAAAAAATATTTATACTTCAGAATGTAATGCTTGTTTCCGAAATTAAATTGACTATACTAAAGCAATCATTAAATATACTCTGGAAAACATTTTTTTTTAGTTGATAGTCACCAATAATTTTTTTTTACTGTTATTAGTGCTATTAATAAAATAAAATAATTGGAATTACCCTCATGATTTCTGTTCTGTCTTTAGACATAATGAACTAGAAATATAAAATTTGGTAAATGTGAAAGTAAAAAACAAACAAAACATTACGCTAAATATATTTCATTAATATTTTGAGCTCCAAAAATGCATTTTATAAAGAGTTTTTTTATCTCTCAAATTTTTCTCAGAGCCCCAAGCAGCCACTTTTAACAGTAGTTTGAAAACCTTTGTGTAGATCCACTCTCCAGAATTCCACATAATTCCGTCTTTGAAATAAACATCATCAAACAGGCATTTAACTGTTAAAGGGGTCATATGATGCGATTTCAAGTTTTCCTTTCTCTTTGGAGTGTTACAAGTTGATTGTGCATAGATAAGATCCCTGAAGTTGCAAAGACTAAAGTCTCAAATCCAAAGAGATATTCTTTATAAAAGTTAAAGGGGTCATATGATGCGATTTCAAGTTTTCCTTTCTCTTTGGAGTGTTACAAGTTGATTGTGCATAGATAAGATCCCTGAAGTTGCAAAGACTAAAGTCTCAAATCCAAAGAGATATTCTTTATCAAAGTTAAGACTCTGCCACGCCCCCCTAAAACGGCTCGTTCTAACACGCCCCCACATATCTACCTCACTATGTGGAAATATTAGCATAATGCCGCCCAAATGTTCACGCAAAGAAAGAAGGCGTGGTTTCAGTAACCGCAGTTAGTGTTGAAGCAGCCATGTCAGAGAGACGCTGTGTGTTTCAGTGCGAAAGCAAAAGCACTTTATTTGGCCTTCCGAAAGTAGATGCATTTAGGAATCTTTAAGATTACTTACAACAGAACAGCAATGCATTTTATGGACGACCGTTTCGTGAACCTAGGAGAGGAGGTAATTCTGACTTTGCTATGACAAAGCGCTTCTGGCGCTTCTGAATCAGCTACTGTTTTGTTATTAGTTTAAGTATTTGCTATTGACTGTTCAAATGCAGAGTTTTGTTTGTCATTTCTCAGATCACAAATGCAGACATGGTTTTATGTTTATGCGACGCGATGCAACGCAATGCGTAAAAAGACAGTATAAGTCATTATAATCCATAATTATGTCCCCACTGGATGCAACGAATGCCTCGTTTATAATGGGTTTTCATGTTTTTGAATCATCGCTCCGGCCGGACAGGGCATCATCACAATATGGTAAGGGGCGTAACTTTTCAGTCACACGCTTGAGGTATTTGGCCAATCACAACGCACTGGATTGCTGGCCAATCAGAGCACACCTCGCTTTTCAGACCGATGAGCTTTGTAAAAATCAACGCGTTTCAGAAAGGCGGGGCATAGAGGAGGGCATAGAACCGCATAAACATATTTCATTACACCAAATACACAAAATAATGTTCTTTTTAGCAACATTATATGACCCCTTTAAGAAACTTGGCTGGAAAAAAAATCCAAGTAGAGCATAAAAAAAACAGGGTAAGAAAAGCTGTGTTTCCCATGTTTGAGTCTCCATATGTACTTCTGTGCATGTAAGTTAAACTGCTTTACATTTTATGGCAAATGCCATAACAAAATTGTTTGACTTATTGCTTCAAAAAATGAAAAACAAATGCTTGCGACACACTATGAACACTAGAACAGCGAGGCTTACAAGAAACTCAAACCTAACCCTAACTCAGCAGGGTAAACATAGCTACTTGACCTCCATGCTAATTTTCAGAGTAAAACTGCTGGTTGACCAGCGCTTTATCACAGGACTTTCTTTGATTCATAGGAAGCTACTGAGGTGAACCACAATAGTGATTGGAGCAACCGTCTCTCTCTACTGAACCAAAGACCACATAGTTTAAGCAATAGTTTGAGGACATGCATGGACGATAGGAACTGACCCATCATCATCATCATGTTATGCCACACCAATATGGCCACCAATGGCCACAGAGTGATTAAAAAGAAGAATTCCTCCATTGCTTCCTTTTTCTCTTTCTTTATTACATTCTCTCCTCATTATAACTCGCAAAAAGTCCCAACATCACTTGGCTCTCTAACTCACTTGCATGTTTTCTTTCGAAGGGGGGATGAAACGTTGTGGCGAGGACATTAATCACAAGCACACAGAGGTCAGGAGCAGTTCATGGATCAGTGCAAAAAGCGAGTGACTGGAAGAACAAGAGACTCCAAGATGCAGTTTCCACAGGGGGAGGCTGTGCTGCTCAAGTGCTGTCAAATGGGGCTTTACCCAAAATCCTGCCCCAGTCCACCCCATACCATGACCCAGGTGGGACAAATAGCAAAAGAAAGGTTCCACAGGAAACCAATACCTCTCTTGGGACAGTCTGCAGGAAGTGAGCTTGGGAAAGTGTAAAGGACAGATCTGCAAGTTCTCTTAACTTTCACTCTCATTTCATTGAAAATCATGCACTCTAAAAGTTTGGCTTTGGGAGTCTACATTGTGAATACCGGTAAAGGATGTGTAAAACTACCCTTTTTCAAAAACAACAAGTGCACGGGTCGCACTAATTTTTAGGTTGGTTTTAGGTTCACCTGACTATGTATCTATGAAGATGTTCATGTTCTTGTGTTGAAAAATAAAATAAAATAGACAGAGCACAAATGAATGGGACACAACTCTCTAAATGCTTTTTTTTAGTTTCAATGTATTAAAAAAAATCTGTTTGAGTCACCATGTAAAATAATTTAAACCCTATGAGAAGGTTTTACTGTTAAACCAGCTAAAATACAGTATGCTGAATAAAGCATGATCACTAACAATTAAAACTAGATTAGAACTACAAACTCACTATGCAGATAGTTGGTTGTTGGATAATTCCTACAAAATGGAGAAATCGTATCACACAGTGTGACTTGCATTGTAAAAAAACAAGAACTCTTTTTTTCTTTTCTTTTACAATCACGGTTAAGTACATGATGGTTTAGGTGGTCGTACCATTTTCCCATCAACATCTTCTCAAAGGACCGGGTTGGCTTGGGCTTTACTCATATTGAATGAGTTACACATTATTAACTATAACACAAGTACAAAACATATAGAATATGATAAGAATATCCAGATGTGCCCTTCTGGACTGGTCAACCAAGTCAACACAAACTACATCTAAAAGTCTGCAAAACAAATTCTCCTCACAAAATCTCCCATGCCATTTTACGTAAAGCTCACAACTTGAAACACACAATTCTGGAAGCATAAATCAATCCACCACCACGTGAAGTTGGAGACACAGGTTGGATTTCCAGTTCATTTTAACAAATGAGTAATTTTTGTACTTAACCAGCACATATATACTGACATTATTGTGTAAGTCCCCTGCCACAAAATCAAGCGTGAGTGAAATCTGGCTAATGTGATGAACTCTAAAGAGCATGGAGACCTTTCACTCCTGACTACTTTTACACACGTACACATGCACAAACACATACTCTGATGTGGGGCCACGGCGTAAAAACGTTCCGAGGGAATTCTCAGCAGACTCTGATAAATGGTCGTGATAAATGAGCAGTTCTCTCCAAACACACAAAGACACAGCCATATGGCCTCGACTCAGTCTGGACTGTATTACCTTAAAATGGACTATGTGTCACAAAAATAGTCGACTTTTTCAAAGAGCTGATGACTATCTAAAAGTGCGCACAGCGATTGTGCTTGATACGGCCTCCTTTATGGTGAAAGTTCTCTATAGAGGTTTTTGTTACCATTTGGCATAGTTATCAAACATTTAGTCTTGTCAATTATCCCAACAATAACAGAACCACATGCTTTGCTTTGATTCGTGTATGACTTTCCAATGTTACTCTGGGCAGACAGACAAGCTGTATTAAATAAGGCCAACTGAACCTGAAAAAGACCTAAGCACAATACTCTAAGCGTGGCCTGATTACTTCACTCCTACATGATTTAAAGTGGATTTGGGTTGTCAGTTTTTAGCCTTTATTATGCGATGCACAACTGGGACAAGAAAATTCTCTTTAAATAAAGAACATTTTGGCATTGGGAGACATCTACAAATGATTCAGAATGCAGCGGTACGACTGGTCTTCAACGAGCCCAAAAGAGCCCATGTTACACCTCTCTTTATCTCCTTGCACTGGCTACCGGTCGCGGCTCGAATCAAGTTCAAGACATTGATGCTTGCATATAGAACAGCCACAGGCTCAGCACCCGCCTACTTCCACTCACTACTATGAATCTACATCCCCTCCAGAAGTCTGAGATCCGCTAGTGAGCGACGCCTCGTGGTACCATCACAGAGAGGCTCAAAATCACTTTCCAGAACATTCTCGTTCACCATTCCTGGCTGGTGGAACGATCTTCCCACCCCTATCTGGAATGCTGAATCCCTGACAATTTTCAAGCGACAGCTGAAGACTCATCTCTTTCGAAGCTACTTGACCTCATCATCATCATTATAAAAAAAAAATAAAATAAAAAAAAAATAATAAAAAAAAAATTCTCTCTCTTTATTTATTCCTTCTCTTTCTAGCTTGTACTTATTTGAACAATGTCTAGAAACTTGGTATTACAAGCACTTCCTGTATCTGTTTGCCTCTTTAAGAAGAATCGCTTTATGTATCCCCAAATTGTAAGTCGCTTTGGATAAAAGCGTCTGCAAAATGACTAAATGTAAATGTAAAATGTAAACTATATCATAGAGTATATATAAAAAATAAAAAAAACATAAACCTCACAGAGACGGATAGAAACTATGAAAAAAAACATAATGTAATACAAAAATACTAAATATTAATCTAATCTAAAATTGCCCTTTCAAACAACCTGAAATTATATAGGCTATTATTTAATATAGTAGGCTATAGAATATACAATACACATACTGTAGCCTACATCACCATATTCCTGCTCTGAACCTCACACTAATATCAGAAAAACATCTTTATCAAACACGTCTACTGTTGTCGAAAAATAAAAGTACATTTTTGAACTGGTGGTGGCGCTATGGAGCACACCGTAGAGACCTTAAAATTGGTCAAATTATTCAGGACCATGTCTATCAATGTACTAAATATAATTCCTGAATTAATCGTTTCATTTGAGCGAATTTGAGCGAATCGATATATATATATATACATATATTAGTGCTGTCAAACGATTAACCGCGATTAATCGCATCCAAAATAAACGTTTTTGTTTACATAATATATGTGTGTGTACTGTGTATATTTATTATGTATATATAAATACACACACATGCATGTATATATTTAAGAAAAATATGTTATGTTTATACATTTAAAATAACACAAGTCATCAGGGCAGTTATTTGAGATTTGACTTACTAGTCATATGGTGCGTAGCGTCCTGGAGATGTTGTCCATCCTCTTTAAGAAGAATCGCTTTATGTATCCCCAAATTGTAAGTCGCTTTGGATAAAAGCGTCTGCAAAATGACTAAATGTAAATGTAAATGTAAATTTAAAACAAGCATTTAAAGAAATATTTCACATAAAAAAATTCTGTCATTTTTTACTCATCCTCTTGTCGTTCCAAACCTTTATGACTTGAGGGACACAAAAGGAGGATTTTGAAAATAGGTGGCTACTTTCCATGCTATTAAGCCTCAAAAACGGTGCCGAAGTATGTTCGATTTCATAACCAATCATTATTTTGACTCTTATTTCAATGGATCAGCAGATGCAATTCACATTCTGAATCTCACCAACTAAATTATAGTCATCTAAATTTGGATATGTTCCTCGAACAACACTTTTACATGACTTTAGGAGACACATTTGGGTCACTTTTATGCTTCACTCCCCATTCATTGCAACTGCACGGCAAAGAGCAACCAGCACAATTCTTCAAAAGGTCTCCTTTTGTGTTTCATAGAAAGAAACAACATGGGTTTAAACTGACCTGCGGGTGAATAAATAATCAGAGAATCTTTATTTATGGGTAACCTATAGATTTAAATACTCACTTTTAGACTTGGATTGAGACTAAGAAAGACTAAGAAAGAAGAAAAAAGAGCAGGAAAATAAACAGCATGGGGTGCGACCCAAAGGCAAACTGGACAGACGGCGGAACGAGGAGTCTAAGGTTGAAGTGACTGAAATTGGGAGGAACAGTGAGGAGTGACAGACCAAGAAAACAATGACAGGGGGGTGAGAAGAAGGAAATGAATGACCACAGCATCCCACTCTCTTCTATTTTATTCCAGTGTTGTATCGACTTGGTGAACTTTGGCCTTTGCCTTGCTCTGTTTATCCAACCGTCCTGTGGCATGCCCTCCCAAACAGGGATTCAGTGACTGATAAATGCTGGTCTTCCATTACACAACTTCTCACCTTCCCTCCCTCATATTCTCTTTCAGTGCATCCAAACTCTGGTACAGTTTTATGCCCCTACCATATACCATAGTATACTTCATAATGAAATGAAATGAAATAATAAACCCACACATTTTAAAGATAGAAATCATATTAGCGTTTTTAATCGCAATATTAAAATTGAGGGAAGAATAGTAAATAATTTCACTACTTTGGCTTAATTTTGGTTTACTTACTGATTTATTCATTTATCGGTCTTCTTTCATCCTGTTAGCTTTTCATAATATCTTTTTAGCTAACAAAACCCAGTAGAATTATGTCGTTCTGTGGTATTAGTTGTTTTGTCTCACTTTAAAACATTCAAAAATACATTGAAACATTTCAACAGAATAAATAAACTTGTGCTCAATGGCTTTAGCTCCACATTTCTATCCTGTTAATTTTCTTGCTACTGTGTAAACACAATTAATATTTATAATGTGTAAGTGTGTGAGCTTTACCAGAGCATATTCTCAAAGTCTGGAATACAGGTTTATGATAATACTTACTTAAAATACAACACAAGCATATTTCTTATAAGAAATGAGCCACCTGTCTCCGGGAAGCTCAAGATTCTAGTGAAGCAAGGGAGAGCGAGAGTGTGGGAGTTGAAGAGGAGTGTGTTCATAAGTCTGGGATGGCGTTAAGAAAGAGTGTGTGTGAGAGAGACAGAGATTTGTTTTGCAGAAGTACAAAAACGAAGGACTTCTCTGAGATATCTCCGGCTTCCATGAAAGCTTATAAAAACATCTCCAAGAAATCATCCACAGACCGTTAACAGAAGAGGAAGATCTGAACTGTTTGATCAAGACCATAGAGATTCATCTTCTCCTTATTCATACAAGACACTTTTATTTGCTCTTCATCTTGTATCTTGACTCTAGCTTGGCTGAAGAACTAGTCAATGCTATGTGAGTGTATCTGTACAGGATGCATGCAGCAGTATAGCATCATTAAAATCCGAAGACTAGACACTTGCTGTAAGATAAAAATAAACTCTCTTTGGTGGTAGTTTAGGCATCTGGACAGACAATCCAGTTGTAATGGGTTCAAATCTTGGCTGAAGAGATGCACAGACATCAGTCTCTGGCAATCTGATCATAAGTGGTCAGCCAAAACAGACGGGTCTCCTGTGGTCACTTATGATCGGATTTCATCGAGGGGAAGGTCTCTGATTTCATGACTATATATATTGTAGATCAGTTATGTTATTGCGTTTCTGTATGTTCAAAAAAGCACAAAAAATGTTGCATTCAAATATCAAATTTGAATCTTGCATGTATAAGTAGAGTCTGTTGAAGTGCAAATAACCCTTGACGTTATCAAGCAAATGACACTAAACTGGATTCATGAGGGGCAATTTTAGTCCCTGACACTAATGCCAGAGTGACCGCAGCAAAACAAGCAGAGCTCAGAGCATTAGTTTACCAACACATCTGCAGCTTTTAAATAGACCTGCAGTGCAAATGCATTTCTCTCCTAATGATTGTGCTACCACAAAATTTAGCAGAGTGACTGACAGATTAAATGAAAAGAACATTTCACAAATAAATAAAAGTTTACACTCTCAGTCTTGCAAGCAAATTACATTTCAGGAGAGTGTTTGTTGCTGGCAATCCAAGGCTCTGTTTACACCTTGTTTACATCCATTTTGGTTGATCCAATCATTAAACAAATACTAAGTGAATACAGCTGTAAACAGGGACCAAAATGTTCACATCATATGCTCAGTTCAGGTGTTTGAAACCACATTTGTGAAGAAATAAAATTCAACTGCTTTTGGGAGAAGCAATGTGGAAACATTCCTATTTTTTTCGTTATTTTTACGGGCTTCATGAAATGCAACATCACGGTATTGTAGGTGATGTACAATACTGTTCAAAAGTTTGGAGTCAATCTTCTATGTTCACCATGGTTGCATTTGATTAACAGTAAAAACTGCAATATTGTGAAATATTATTACAATTTAAAGTAACTGTTTAATATTTGAATAGATTTTAATATGTCATTTATTCCTGTGATGGCAAAGCTACATTTTCAGCAGCCATTACTCCATTTGATCCTTTAGAAATCGTTCTAACATGCAGATTTACTGCTCAAGAAACATTTATTATTGTCAATGATGAAAACAGTTGTGCTGCTTAATATTTCGGAGGAAACCATTTTTTCAGGATTCTTTGATGAATAGATATTTAATTGACAATAAAAACATTTAATTGACAAAAGTAATCTTGATTTTTTATTTTTTTTTTAAGTCTTTACTGTCACTTTTGATCAATGTAATGCATCCTTGCTGAACACAAGTAGTAATTTATTTCAAAAAATAAATCTTAAGGATAGAATTTGAGACCTGAAATAAGACCCTCCATTCATCAAAATTTGATCTCTAGTGGTCAAAAGAGATGCATTTGAGATGCTTACTACGACCAGGTGTAAATGGCAATCTATCTCAGCTGACCAACTGTGATCAGATCACCGGAGATGGATGTTAATGTCTCTATCTGAGATTAGATAGGAGCAGTTCATAGAAACGAAGAAGGTATGCTGGGTGTCAGACTGTGGGAACTGTGAAGCAACTCATTAACCTGCACCTCAAGTGGCCTGTGGCACAGAGGGGGAGGACAGGTCACCAGCGGGTCACAGAGAGCTTCAGATTGACCACAAAAAGCCACTGTCAAACATCCCAGCACTGCCAGCACTCACACACCCCCGGCTCTGAAGCATGCGTAATGATTTGGCTAAGACAACCCATCTGCTTTCTCTGCCTTCCTTTCACATTTCTCCCTAATCTCTGCCTCGTCTCTTTTTCGTCTTTCATATAATGCAACTCAGAGATGCTGGTGCGACTGAACACCCTCTATGTTTCTGAATTACTTCATGGTAACTTGAGAGCCTGACTTAAGTCATTTGTGTTTAATTGCCTTTCAGATTCTCACATGAAAGAGCAAAAACCAAAAATAATCTGTTGCTCATTCCCTCCTTGCGTCCCATTAGCTCATCCTTCCATAAAGATCTGCATCTTGTAAGCAAGACAAGGTCAGAAAGAACTTTAAAGGGGTAAATCCACTAAACAGTTATGTAACTTGTGTATGAGATATTTCAGCACAGAACGCTCTGTTTTACCCACAGAATCCATGTAACCAGGTGCTAAATGCACTGAAATACTGTGGCGCCATGAATTGTTAAATGTCTTCAGTATAGGTATGAAATTAAATAATGTTCATTTTAGGTATACTGTAATTCAGGTATTTTACACTCTTAAAAATAAAGGTGCTTCAAAAGGTTCTTCAAGCGATGCCATAGAAGAACCATTCAGTCAAAGGTTCTTTAAAGAACCATCTCTTTCTTACCTTTTTATAATCTGAAGTACCTTCTTTTGCCACAAAGAACATTTTGTGAAACAGAAAGGTTCTTCAGATGTTAAAAGTTCTTTATGGAACCATTTAGACAAAAAGGTTCTTCTATGGCATCATGAAGCACCTTTATTTTTAAGAGTGTAGGTATATTGCAATTCAGAAGTTGGAAGCAATGGTAAATTAAAAAACATAAATCCTCAATAATTAGAATATTTGCTCCAAAACTGCTGTTTTATCCAGTATACCCTGAAAGTAAAAATTTGCAGTTTTTAACTTATGAATCAATTTCAAATATATCAGTTTTACTATATGGGCAATTTTACACACAATGTTCATATTGTTGCAAATCAGTGTTTTAGTTACATTCATATACTTTTATAGTTTTTGTTAATATTATGAGTTTTACATATTGATATTTTTTTAATATTTTGTTTTCATTTGAATTTTAGTAATTTTGTTGATTTGTCTTTTTTTTTTAGGTTTTTTATATCTCGAGAATATGTTGTGTTGGAAACTACATGAAATAAAAAAACATTTTTATTCATATGTTATATAAATATATTATATATAAACATTTTACATTTTAATCATTCAGGTAATGTTGTTTTTTTATTTTTTAAGTAACTTATTATTTTTATAAAATTGTAAGTCGATGACTACGAAAAAAAATATCACACATCATTATTCTTTGTTGCCATGACAATGAGTGAACATCTGCACTGTAACAATGAGAAATCACATAGGTACTGTCCAAGTAAGAAATACATTTGAAGAAGAACTTACATTGTGACCATTAATTAAAAAAAAAGTTTGTTCTATATAATGTGAATGAGTGAATGGTTTACATAAATGTTTGAGAAATGATTTGTGGTTCAGAAGAAACCAATCGGGGGGTCCAGATCTGGATCACCGCCTGTTAATCGGTAACGTCTGCTTTAGTCAATCAGGTGCTAAAATGCCACAGACAACATGTGCAAGTAAACAACGCTATCAGTGGGACGCAGTTCATCCTCAGTAGCATTTACTTGTTTAAATCCTCACTCTGAAAATCTCTCTTTCTTTCATCATCTACAAGGCTTCCTCTACTCGCTCAACAGACAAGCACAATACTACATTATACTGTTCCTTCACTCTGCCCAGTCTTGCTTAACTGCTGCAAAACAAAATACCATTTCAGAGCTTTTCAACACTGTCCGTTTGATGGATGGACTGATGACAGTGTGCAGGAGAGGGATTTATTTCCACAAGAAATACATTTGCTGGAAAAACTGCACACCCTGTTTGATGAATGTTTCTTTAGCAGTCATGTAACACATTGACGCTAGCCAACTAGCTATGGGACCGTCGATACTTGGCTAAGCGCTGATATTACATCTCGGCAGAGGCAAGTGATTCATAAAACACAAATATAGAATTATTTGTGTCCATTAACTTTTCCTCTGTGCCACACTGTCAATCTACAATGCTTCCTAAACGCAAACATCCATGTGTCAAGAGCAACTTATCAAACCACAACTTCCTTTCAGCACACTGCGACACTTGCTAACAAGAGTACCATCCTGACAACGGTCATTTCCAGAGGTAATTCTAACCGGCCCTGACAGCTGTCTTTCTATTTATGTTGAGACAGGTCGTGGTGAGTGATTATTTATGTTTTTGAACGTGTGTTTGGGTTCAGATCTATATGCTAAGCTTGCGCGTGTGTTTATGAGCATATGTGTGTTCTTCACCCATGCGCAGCATACGAGTGAAAGTATGAATGAACACTTTGTGGGTTGACAGTAATGACATGCAAATAGAGGGCGAAACCCACAAATGACCACACAAACATTCTGGTTTCTCATTTGTTTGCTCAGGCCGTCATTCAAGAGCGAGAGGCCCCTCCCCCTCTTACGATGGTCTGTTGAGAATTGGGTCAGAAAATAATGGCTTTCTTGTAATTTTGTTTTTCTTTCAAGTAAAAAAAAGTCGAGTAATATCTATCCGTAGTGAAAAGTAGCAATTACTGTTTCTGACTGACATGTCATGTCAACAAACAAAATAAACAACATAAAACATTACTGATTATTAGGCAACTGTGGCATGTTCAAATCAACCTCTTTTCATGTATGTTTTTGAAAAAAACGATGGACTGTGGTAGCTGATGAAATTTGGGCAGTAGCATTTAGATTTGACAGATTTTAAAGAGTTGAATAATGCAACGGGAAAAAATGATCATTGTTATTTTTTGATCAGTGTTTTTGTTTTTGAATAAAAATATCTTAAAACAATAACAAGATAAATTTAAAATAGCATATTAAGACTTGTTTTAAGAATAAATGTCTTGAATTAAGTTTGTCTGTCTTTCTCCATTGGCATTAAAAAAAAGAACAATTTGCCAAAGATATGCAGATTATTAAACAGATTATTTCTGTTTGGTATCCTGTTATGGCAAAATATATTCGGAATTACGTCAATATCGTCTACCAACTAATTACGTCTACCAACTAATCAACTATTTTTATGGATGACTAATTGACTAGTGAAAATTAGTACTTGTGCAAGCCCTATTAAGAGGGGTTGGGCATCCATGAATAACTAAACCCATTTGGTGATCTAGGCTTCTGGAAAATTTTAACTTGAGGAAATTGACTAGTTCCCCACAGTCAACCACAAAACGAAATATTACACCACTTACTCACAAATGAGACCCAAGGACTTATTCACTGACAATAATATGCCTTTTCTTTTCTGTTTCATGCTGAAGTTAGGTATCTGTTTCCTCTCAACACTCCTGTGTCAAGCTGCTTAGCACAGTTTGCTGTGTATCTGGTCCAGACAGTAGTTTTTTCCTAAAATAACATGCAGGAAAAGCCTTGAAATTGACAGAAAATTGCTATTCTTCATTAAAAGCAGGTTGAACTAAAACAATTTTTCCATGGATAATGCAGCTAAGACCAGACATCCTTTCAGATCATATCCACACTAAAATACTTAGCTTATGCAATAATAATGAATACATCAGAAAGTGAGAAAGGAAAAGGAAAGAGCTTGAAGAGCTCAAGAAAAAAAAAGCAACTGAGACAAAAAAACATATGAGCCATCACTATTTAAAATATCCACTGCAAAACTTTAACCATAGTTTTGTATTTTTCAGTAAAAATACACAAACATCCTTTAAAATTACATCATATTTAAGATTTCTTTTCAGATTAAATATCATGAATTAAGTTTTTTTTTCTTACCGCATTGCACAATGGTTTTTACTAGTTTTAACCATAAACCTCACTGAATTTGCTAGATTTAAGCTTGAAACAAAAACCTTTTGGGTTTAACGCATACATTCGCTGAAAACAATACATTTTTATCAGTTTTTTCTTATTTTTTTTTAATGGAAAACATCACAAAAATATTGATTTAGAATATTATTTTTGCAGACTGGCTTCTTTTGAAGAGTTCGTCATTTTCATTTACAAAACACTTTCATTAACAGCATGTTAAACATGGCAAAACTGTGTCCTGACTGCCAGCACAGATAAAAAAAACAAAACACATTTGTTCAGTCAACAAAGTACGCCATGATGCTTCCATTGATGAGCTCTGCTTTTAATTGTAATGCTGGTGGGAAATGGCTCATGGTGTCTTAGAACTTAGTGTTTCAGAGTGTTCTGGTTGTGCTTTACTCTTTCTGCCGCACACAGACTCAGAGTAGGTGCACTCCTACAGTTTCAGCCTCTGATCTGGCCTGCATTCGATTAAGCTGTGATGGCAATTATACTTGTTTTGAAAAACAATCTCAAGCAGCTTGAACGGTTAATATAATGCCGTAAAAGTTTCACAAAAGATCGAAGCTGCCCGGTCATTTAATATGACCTGATTTCACAGAACCATCGCATCGTTTCCTCACCTCATGTGTTGCCCACATGTATCCTGTGGCTCCTCACATGTCCTAACAATCAGACCGTAAGGACTTTTTTGCAAGCGTGCCACTCTGACTTTTGAAACCAGGCCACAATATTTTGAGAGAACAAAGGAAGACCCAGAGATAACTGGAAGGCATGTGAATGAAAATCATTGCTTACATTACACACTGTCCTCAATAATCAAAAGCATACTTGTTCAAAATACATACAATTCAAGAGGTCCAAACGCCAATGTCATTCCCTCGCTGGCAAACCATACAATATGTCAGTTGCAGAGCCGAAACATATTGTGTCAAGTCAAACATAAGGTAAACAATTTGGACACTAAAGTCAATGCAAAGCTGATGCTTTTAGTGGTTGGTTTGTTGGTGTTTTAACACCATGCCAGCTTCTTTGGCGAGTAAAAAGTTGAAATACTATAAAAGAGATTTTTAAAGTTTACTTTGGATAGATTGGATTTTCAAAAAACAGAAAAATGGATCCAGGGTTGACTTAAAGGTATAGTTCACCCAAAAATGAAAATTACCCCATGATTTAGTCACCCTGAAGCCATCCTAGGTGTTTATGACTTTCTTCTTTCAAATGAATACATATAAAAAAATGTCCTGGCTCTTCCAAGCTTTATATTAGCAGTTAATGGGGGGTTTAGATTTTGAATTAGGGATGGGCATTTTTCAAAAATATTTTATTTGAATCTTTGGGCTCAAATAGGCTATTCGTTTATTTAAATGACGTTTAAAGAGAAAGACATTGCTTTTTAATAAAGTTTTTGTCACCATTTCTGAACAAGCTTATGATTAGGCATTATACACAACAATGTTCTACAAGAACATTAAGTTATATCTCAAGGTTTTCTTTTAGTTGAAAACGTGTGAAAAAAAATATATATATAAAGAACAAAAGCATTCAAGCTCAAGCAGAGCAAATGGAAAAATTAAAGCAGGCCATGCCAATTATAGTACAGAGCATACACACTGTACACTCGAGTCAGACTATGTTCGTAGTGTTTATATCTTTTCACATGTTAATGTTGAGAAAAACATTAATATTCACATGCTCGGATGAAAGTTGGCTTCTCAGTCTGATAACAATAAGAACGCGCGCTGACACATATGTTCCAGAGACACAAAGATAACAGTGTGCTAAGCTAAGTTTCTTACAGCGCTTTGTGTTTTCTGTTCTTAAACCACTCTCCCTCGAGGAAACTCAAGGAAGCATTATGTTTCAGGATCATTTTGCTATCAGATAAGCTCTCTTCTCGGCTCGCTCGGGATGCATAGGATTTGCATGCTTAGGATTTATCATGGAATCCCTGCATTTATGGCCAGCAAAGCACCACACAGTAAAATTCGAATAGTGTTTTTATTTTTCAAATAATAATTACAGATCGAATATTTGAATATTCGACTATTTGTGCACACACACTTTATTTTTTAAGGAAAATAAAGTGCATCCATTCATTACAAAAAGTACTCCACAATGCTCCGGGGGGATAATAAAGGCCTTCTAAAGTAAAGTGATGCATTTGTGTAAGAAAAATATCCATATTTAAAACTTTATAAACCATAGTCTCTAGCTTCCGCTAACTGTCATACGCACGAGAGAGTGGTGTCCCGGCAGATGACGTAGGACGTAGGCGTAGAATAAGCTCCGGTGAAAAGTGACCGATGTGGAAGCACAGAGGAGAGAGCAAAACAAAACACCAGCCACGAATTAGAAGTACAAAACGAGGATTTGTAAAGAAAAATGTTGGGAGGCTTTCGATATAAGCCAAGAGTAGGCTGGTTTTCCTTTGTTGTAAACAAAACTTGGTGCAAGCGAGACTAGCATATTCTCACCAGAGCTACGCCTATGTCCTACGCCACTCTCTCGTGAACGAGCGTAAAGCTAGCGGAAGCTAGAGATTATGGTTTATAAAGTTTTAAATATGGATATTTTTCTTCACAAATGCATCGCGGCCATTATACATTTTTAATCTTACTCCGATTGTATTCCTCTGAAAGAAGAAAGTCATATACACCTAAGATGGCTTGAGGGTGAGTAAATCATGGGGTAATTTTCATTTTTGGGTGAACTATCCCTTTAAAACCAGCAAAATTTAAAAAAAGTATGTTTAAAAATGAGGTGCATAGCAATGGATCTTCATTTGATATTAAGAACTTGTGTGATTCTGGAATGTCCTATTTGGCATTGTGTAAATATGATCTTATCCCAGCGATTGCTGAAAATAAAGACGCGACTTTTACCCACAGTAGGGTTAATTTCATACAGTTTGCTGAGGCTTTTAGAACTTGCACCATGAAGTTTCAGGGAGGTCTCAGGAAGGCTCTCAGTAGGACAGTGAGGATCAATGTTTGCCTTTGGCCCTATTCTCATCCATCCAAAACAATACAGCCAGAGCTGGAGGTGACCCCCTTTGTTTCAGAACGACTGTTTTGTTTTGTTGTAGATTATGCATCGTGTTACGGTGCCTGAAAAACATTAGTGTGTGCATAATCTTCTGCGGTTGTCTTGGCAGAATGTCACTAGCTGGAAAATCTGTGGCAACATGGGAGGAAGAAGAAGGGCACTGGATAAATAGAGCCACTTTCAGTATAGCAGAGGATGGATTTGCAAAAACGTTGTAAATTAAGATGGATACATAGCATTTGGGGTCAGCCGTTTAAAGGCCACACACTAGAATAAAGAATAAAAAGAGAAACTGCCTGGATTCATAGGTTTAGTTCCTTTGTTTTGTTAGGGAATTTCTCTTGTTTGCACACCCAAGTAGTGCCAGAGCACCACAGTCCTTGAGGAAGAACTTCTGACACGGGTGAATTCTCTGTAGGTGTAAGAGCTATTCTCTTCAATTGATTTGTTTATTGTCGGAATACTGCTTAAAATGTGCAGAGGAACAGAGCTGTTTCTTCTCTCGTCCTAACTTAGCATCACCGCAGATCCAGATGTGAGCAGCTGGGCCTGTTCAGTGCTTACATAAACATCTGAAATGTCTCTCACATGGCACACAATCGCTCAACAGCTTTGTGTTTGTGAGAGAGTGAAAACAGAGATGTGCTAGCTTGTCTTGAATCTATTCTAATACTCCTAACATGATATTTTCATTTATTTAGTCACTTAAGAATAGATATCATTCCAAATCCATCTGAGGGAACTGGAATTAACACTTTACAAATGACACTTTACAAACGTAAAGTAAAACTTCTCAAGCTGAAGTCATTTTAATAGGAATGGGATACATTATGATGCTTTCTGTTTAATATTGGATATTTAGCAGTCCATGTTGGATATTTAACTGTAGGACCTTGTTTTCACTCTTTCAAGACAAGTTAAAACTTTGCCATACTGCTAATTTAAAGGGAAAAAAATACATTATGGCACAGATTTAACCCTTTACGTCAACATACGCATTGATATGAAACAGTTTACAACCTATTTTACTTTACTTTCAAAGTGAAACTTGAATTTTCTTACATTTTTGATTCAAGAGCAAAGAATGAGCCGCTGTGTGTTAGATTGAGCTGTTGTGTGCATGTTTCTACTTTAGTGTGAATTCATGCATGAAATTAGTTAACTTCATTACTTGATATTTCATGCAAACTTTCGTAATATCACTTTGAAATACACAGTAAACTCCTTCCAGATGTTGTTATCCAATATTACACCATAAATCACGCTTTTCAACTTTCGACGCACATGGGAAATATTACAATTATTTTCTTCAACAAGCTATAAATATTCATAGTAGTAGTATGTGCATTATAATTCTTATTTATTCTTAATACTTTATGGTTATCTAACTCTGAGATGACATATACTAATATGATAATACTAATAAAAATAGTAATAATAATAATATAATTTAAATATTAAAATGATAAATATTTATAAAATGAAACATCTTTTTTGCATTATCTCTATTATAACTGCTTTATATATATATATATATATATATATATATATATATACACACATACATATATTTCATTGTGTGCATCAATGTATTTTTGACTGCATTCTATAGCAGGCATTCCTAAACCTTCCCTCTTCAGCGCTAAGTTTTACAGCTTGCCCCATGACTGTTTATAGACTATACAAATGAATAACAGTCCTGTAAAATGTTTGGGGTTCACTAATGAATAAATAATCATTTTCTAGAAAGCTGAAGTTAACCTGGATTCAGGTCTCAATGCAACACTCTCCAGTAATCCAAATCACCCCTTTCTGCTTCTGAGTCTCTATTAAAAGCCTTACGACACTCAGCATGATGTTATTAGCCATGGTGAAGGTTAACATTAGCCATGGTGGCTTGTGTAGTAAAAGATTCAGGCACATGTCTGGGTCCCAAAGGTGTGTCTCTGAAGTGGGCAAACACATGGACATGAGCAGGGGGTTCCGTCTGCAAGAAAAACTCCAACGTCACCATCAATAACATACCGCATCCATCTCCTCTCAACAGCCGCCAGCAGGCTCATGCTCTTGTGTATGATTGGAAGTCAGTGATGAATAACATTGGTTGTATCACTGAACCCAGTGCAAGAAAATTTACTCAACTGCTATTTCCTTGTAGCCTTTCTTTTGAATGACAAGAAACTTATGAGATTCTGAAAAAACAAAAACGACCTAGTGGTCTCTTTTCATCCGTACATCTGAGTAGAGGAAATGTTCAGAAAACGTTGGGATCTGGTGGACTACAGTGAATTCCAGCTCATATTAACAATCCAAACTCGTAGAGCTCGCCTACTGAGAAGAACCGTTCACAGTGGTATTGTTTATCCTGGCCAAGACACGTCGAGAAATGTTGGAGCTTTTGATATAATACTCCGTTGCAAGTGGATGAGGAAGACTTTAAAGGGACAGTTCACCCAAAAAAAGAAAATTCAGTAATCATGTACTCACCGTCATGCTGTTCCAAACCTGTGAGACTTTCTTTCTTCAGTGAAAGAAATATGAAATTCTGATGATTGTGCTGGTCAATCTTTTCCATGCAGTTACAATTAATGGGGACTGAAGCTTCAAAATGGATAAAAAGGTATCATAAATGTAGTCCATATAACTTCTTCAGAAGTCATATCATAGCTTTGTGAGAAAAACAAAGCCATTATTCACTGATAATAATTCACCTCTTTGTTGGAATCAGTGAGCCAGCTGAGAACTTTAAGAAGCAAATCTGTCCAATTTATGAAAAAAATCTTTCAGACTGATATTATGAACCAGGTCAACTAATTTATTGAAAATATTTGACTCAAAAGAATGATTCAATCACAAATTGGACATCGCTAATGTACTGCTTTCACGAATGAGCCAAGGAATGTTAGGAGAGATTTTCAGTGTATAACAACTTTCTTAAATTTCAGTCTGTTTCAAACACATAGAAGATACACTATGGACTACATTTATGATACATTTACAATGTGTTTGTGTCCTTTTTTCAAGGTTAAAAGCCTCAATTCCAATTCATTGCGAATGAATGAGTAAAAACAGATAAAATGTTTACTTTTGTTACATGGAAGAAAACGGTCATATGTTTTTGAATATCATGAGGGTGAGTAAAAAATAACAAAATTTTATTTTTTGGATGAACTTTTCCTACAAGGCAAGGTTTCCCAAACTGGTGTTCATGAGGGAACTACAGGAGGTTTGTAAAAAGTTTGATAAAAAGCTAATAATTAATTAAATCATAAAAAAGTAAAACTGAGATAAATAATTGTAAAATCAAAACAAAGTAAAATTTTTACTAAAAAAGATTTAATATTTATTTGTATAATTGCATGACCATTAACCGAGAACTGTGAACATATAAATGTGTCGTTAAATTATTGAAATATTAACTTAAAATCTCAGGGGGTATTCAAGTAAATAGTTTACGTCAAAGGGGTTTGGCAAAAAAAAAATTTTTTTTTTTTAGAAGTTTGGGAATTCCTGCTTTAATGATTTTTAAAGAAAATTTATTTTATAAAATCAAAGAGAAAAAAAAAGAGTAGAGTAAGCAAGGAGCAAGATTCACGTTCACGTTCACGTAACAAGACAAGCCCAGGTAGGGTGCCGCGAAGCAGAGCAGAGTGAAGACAATGTAGCCCTGGAGACTGTACAGATGAATTTAGTCACAGAGGATTTTGCACAAAGTAAAAAGAATGTGGCTTCACACATTTATACAGCATACAAATAACATTCTGACAACTACTAAACTTTCTCTGTTAACTCTCATGTTTTTTTTTCCTCATTACACACTCGTACCCACAACAAGAACCTCCATTCATGTGCTCCATTTGTTTCAAATCAGTGGGTCCCAAAGGCATCGGGAGACAATGGCGTTTGGGCCGTCCTCAGAGGAATCTGGGTAAGGGGTATGCAGACAACCCACACAGCGCTTACAGAAATTCTCCCTAAATCTGCCTCATTGCTGACAACAACGACTCCAGCAGGGCCTTTTCTCAGACTCCTTCAAAGTCAATTGTTGACAGAAAAGCTAAATATTTTTCAAAGGAACCCAAGACTTATGGAAAATAAGAACTGGTACTTTGAAAACCTGTTTAAAAGTGCATACGTACAGTGACTGATAGAGGTGCAGAGGAGGAAAACTGTATGGAGAATCAGTGTATGACATCTCAGGAAAATGTTCATGCTCGGATGTTGCGCTTTTATGTCTCAGGAGACTTAATCAGGTATATTACATATAAAGTTTGTCTCAGACTTTTCTCCTAAAGCTCCTTTGGAGATGTACGGTAAATATATACAATATAACAGTGTATAAGAGAGCTATAAAACTTAATATGGGTAACAAAGCTCAATAATTTTGACAAGTTTGTGGCATTACCTTTTTAGATGCTTTAGACTAGACACGTGATATGTCCCATTGGTATTTAAGAGAAACAACTGAGATATTAAAAAAAATTATATCTCATGAGAAATTTCTTTCTAAAGTGATGAAGGATAAAACTACAACTAAACAAACTGTATAACACAAACACAATAACTGCTTTTGGTGACTAATGATACAACACTCTACTGCAACACAGGAGAGTCTCACACACACACACACACACACACACACACACACACACACCACACACACACACACACACACACACACACACACATTAAATTACTTTCTTACTTGTAAATACTAATTGTACTCTGAATTTGTTTTTCCTGTTTTTTTTCACAGCTTTAAGAAAAACATTTATTTTATTTACAAACTAGATTTGCATTTTTAAAAAAAGGTTTTGTCAGATTTAGCGAACATTTTTTATAGCAATTTTGTCCCTGTACAGATCTGAAACACACTCATACACTGCATCTGAATTCCTGTACTTCACACACTGAAAAATTAGCGTAGAAACTATTTTCACTCAGAAATTGTTAGTAAATTTAACAAATAATTAAAGAATCAACAAATAGCAATTGAGTTAAACATGACATTTAGTAGAAAGACTGAAATGGTTTTCTTGTAAGAAGTACTCCAATAATCGTTGTTTTAATTTACAATGTCACATTTTTTTTAATGTACATTCTGTAGGTATGTGTTCTGTTGACAATGCCTATAATTGACCTATAATGTACTAACAAAAAAATGCATAAAAAAATTGAAGAACAGCACAGCTTATCCATGAGGAACAACCTTCTTGGTATCTACTACACTTACACTTGAAAAGAGGTGCTCCGCTCATAGCTCTGTCATTTTAACTCAGATTTGATTACAACACACATATACAAACAATAGCAGTGTTTCTGTTCTCTGTGCTCAAGCCTATTATAGTAAAATGGTCCGTAGAGTTCCAACTGAAGCACTAGGGAAAAGACAGTCCAAACACGAGAGGCACGCACTTTGTATGCAGAACCTGATCCAATAAAATCAAATAAAGCCTGAATACAGTGTACAGATGACACAGAGATATTCGTGTCAAACAAAAACAACTCTTAAAAAAACGTTATATATATTTATGTTACTCAGTCATGCGTCGTGCACTTTTTCTCACCTCTTGTCTCGAGTGTCTTGGCCTCAGCACATCTACAGTTGCATTTAGCCCCTGTTTCAACACAGGCTTTCTTCTCCAGCGCTCAGCACGCCGGTATTCATGGCCAAGCTAAATGTCTCCAGGCCTCACAGAGCTTTATTCTTGAAGGAGGCGAGCTGAATTTACAATGTGAGCTGAAGGTTGACCCGCAGGATGTGCGGGTACAGACTTTGGCGGGGTGAACCAGCAGAACCCGAACGCCACACGTCAGATGTGATTTAGTGAGGCGGGACACAGACTGTGATTGCATGAGAAGCCCGTGTTACACGAGACAGAAGATACATTTTAACTCAAATTTAACAGAGAAGGAACAACAATATATCAATATTACTGCACATGGTGGAGAAAAGTGGCTTTTTTGACCGCAAAATCACTTAAACCGAGTCTGAGAATGAAGGTTTTGGAGATTGATTGTATTATAGCGTTTGGCCATGTTTGC
This sequence comes from Sinocyclocheilus anshuiensis, assembly GCF_001515605.1. Lineage (NCBI taxonomy): Eukaryota > Metazoa > Chordata > Actinopteri > Cypriniformes > Cyprinidae > Sinocyclocheilus > Sinocyclocheilus anshuiensis. The sequence goes on from NW_015542377.1 coordinate 1,885,645, forward strand.
TGCTTAATAAATTGGACGCTGTGTGTGTACGTGGCTTAAGCACAAGTCTTTGTTCAGTCTTATGAGTTCATAGTTTACAAAAGAAGGTCATTTTCATCAGGCAAATGCTAGCCACCTTAATTTTTAAACCCAGCCTCTTGGCTTAGCAATGGAAAAGTCATTTAAACAGAACAAACTCCTAACCAACACGAGATAGGTTGGTCTAAATCCTCCTAATCCAGGTTCACACATAATACCATTATAAGCCATTCACGTGACACATGTGGCACTTTACCAACATTCAAGCATTCAAGTGTGCTGATGCTTTTAAAATGCACTTTTAGCTAGAGTTTAGAGTTTAAAAAGGGGTTTAAAAATAATAATAATGAAGAGTTTAAAATCATGACATTAAAAGTAATATTTCACTCAATCATTTCGAGGCAGATTAGTTGTTTATACAATTAGATAACTACATAGATAATTAAATAATAGTCACCTTTATTTGACTCTCTATTTCTAACACTTTCTATTCTATTTTAATTCTACTTTATCTATATTTATCTTCTTTTTTTATTTTTTATTTAAAAAAAAAAAAAAAACAAACACTAGCTTTCTATTTTTTTCTATTCTATCTACTTGTTTTTCTTTGTGTGTGTGTATGTGTGTGTTTGTGTGTATATGTGTGTGTGTATAATATATATATACACACACACCTTGCTACATGTACTGCGTTAGGTTAACCGAGACTTGTCATTTGCACTTATATATTGTTGCTCTTTTGTTAGCTTTTATTGTCCTCATTTGTAAGTCGCTTTGGATAAAAGCGTCTGCTAAATGACTAAATGTAAATGTAATTAATTCGATATAAAAGACATTTAATCATTTAATCATAGACAATAAATTTGCTGAGAAAAGCCAACCACATATCCACATTATGTCAAGGCTAATGAAAGATTACTGTACCATTTAAGGGGTCATGAACTTCTTTTTGAATTATTTTGTACTGTTCTCTGATGTCCACTTATAATGTTATCACGATTTTTACATCAACATTTTTTGAAGTAATAGGCTATTTTGTATTTTCTGTCCTGTTTTGACCCCCCTCATCGGAACGCTCTGTTTGAATAGGCATAGTGGATTGTAGATTCCGAAGTAAACGCCCACTGCTATGATTGGCTAACAGTTCTGTTTGACAGTCTACATTCTTCATAGATGGACGCTGCTGTGATTTAGGTTAAAAATGCATAAATACATATCAAACAATCTGTAACAACAGACAAAGCAATAGTGACCACGTCATAAAAACAGTTATACTTGTGTGGTGCAACATTACTGTCAGATCCAATATATTCGGCACAGCATCGTCTTTTAGTTTCAATCTTTCTGAAAATCCTTGTTTGTAAACGAATCTGCGGTAAAATGAAGTGAACAAAGACAAAGTTCTTACTGGCGCGGTCTGGAACTTCATTAAAAATAAAGTTCATCCACTCTTTCCTAATTTTGGGATCAGAAGGAAGGCAATGCAAAGACTGTGTTTATGTACAGCGTCTTGTTGTCTTAGGAGCCATCTTTATTGTTTGGTTTCTGTGTAGACCTGCATTCATTTCTCTCGTTATTTGCACTACACTACATGAGCAAATCGGTGGGTGGGGCTAAACAGGCAGTGATGTAGAAGCAGGCGTTGATTCTGTGGAGGCGGTGTTTAGCCACACTATTAGGGCTGAACGATTAATTGCATTTGCGATAAAATCGCGATATGAGAAAATGCGATTTTTCAATCACAGAGGCTGCGATTACACTCGGTCACGTGACACGCGAGAGTAAAGAGGTGTGTTCCACTTGAAGATCGATCGGTGTATGACATCAAAGTACGGCGAGAGAAAGCATAAGGAGACGTCCGCGCTCTCTTATAGCTCTCTCAGTGCTTTGATGACACACACCCATCGGTCTAAGCAGCGCTGCTTCAAGTCGAGCGCGGGCCATCAGCAGAAAAAGAAAATAAATAAAACAGTAAACAGCCAAAGGACGTAACTTAGAATGGGAGATGGATCGGTTTGTGAAAGGGAAGAGAAAAGCCATAGATGAAGTCGCACAGACCCAGGCAGGTGCTGGTCATTTAAAAGCTAAATGAATAAAATATGACTCTCGGCTTCACTCACCGTGTCTATACCAGATGCTACAGTTGTGCGTCGCGCCGCAACAGCTCTACACTGGACGTGACAAAGCAACCGCTGCAAATCATTTGAACTTTGTGTCAGTACGTCATAAATAGAACAAGGCATCAGTTTAATGTTGCGCCGCATCCAGTGTACACATAAAGTGGCACATTCCACAACCTGTCGTTTTGGCAGACTGGCTTAAATACAAGTTGTTTTTAGACTAACATGGAAGTTTTGAGTTCTGAAACTTACAGGATGTTTTTATAGTATAATGACATCTTATATGTCAGAAGATTTTGATTTTGAAATTTTGATTTCTCAGTTTATGGCCCCTTTAAAATGATAATATGTATAATATAATTTATTTGTAGGAAGTCCACAAAATTGTTGAAAAAACATTTATTTTATAAAAATAAAACAACTTTATTTGATTTATATTTTGTATATTGGTACTGGTACACTATCATGGCTATCAGCAGACGTGTGCTGCTGTATATGTGCACATATTAATGAAAACAAATAAGCCCTAACACAAATACACATGCAGTAAAAGTTTCAGGAAAGTAAAAGTAAGTTTACGGCTTCTGTTTTTCGAGTGAAAACATGTTGGTATCGTAATGACGGTGAATGACTGTTGTCTCTCACTCAAGCACACACACACACACACTTACACATGTGACCACACACAAAGGAAATTGAACACACACACACACACACACACAGAGATAGTCCCGTAGACGTTAGAGTCTGGGTTGTGTTTGCTAGGATCTGGTTAGTCTTCCCATTCTGTTTTTTTAGTCCAATGTTACCTATGCTCTGATGACATGGTCAACATGCCAGGACTATGAGTAATGATCATTTCTCTCTCACTCACTTATTCCCTCCAAACCCACCAAGTTCAACCATACTATCATATAGGGATTCACAATATATCATAAAAATATTGGTTTTCCATTTTAATGTAGCCTCAAGAAATATTTCATGGAGGAATGGACATATTGATCTCATGCCAGCCCTTGTCTTGTGTCTTGATTAGCAGAAATAACCTGTCCCTGTAGAGGTGTGAGAGATAGGGGAGACTGCACCTACACTTAGCACACTTGACAAATGTAGTCCACAACATGCCTTACAAGTGCTCACACAATCCTCAGCTCATCTGACAGACGAGAGAAGATAGAAACAGCTCTTCCAAAATAGAAGCTAGAGTTATTTTAACTTTCTGGATAAGAGCTGTGCAGAGAGAGAGAATTATGACTTGTCTTGCAGTATTTAGAAGCAAGGCAATAAAAATAACATTATTTTGTGTACTGTTATTATTATTATTTACTACATTAGACATCAATTTTATACTAGTGGTCAAATAATCTCCTATATCAGCTGACTAAATATTATATTGACTCATAACGACAAATAATCGATCACTAGTACTGGCTGATAACCAACTATTTATATTAGGACAAGCTACAACTGAACAAGTTTGGGGTCAGTAAAGTTTTTAAACGTTTTTGACAGAGGTCTCTTATTCTCTAATTCTTTAAATTGCATTAAAAACAGTAATATAATGTGTGAAATGTTATAATTTAAAATAACAGTTTTCTATTTAAATGTCACATTTGATTGATTTAATGTGTCCTTGCTGAAAAAAATATTAATACAAAAAAAAAAATACTGTCCCCAAAATTTGAGCAGTAGTGTATAAGAAAATGTATATGCAAAATACCTTTGTGACCCAGAGTTCAGAATTTAAAAACTGGTGCCCTTTCAGTTCATAAATGTGAATTTGAAATGAATCGGCGATGCCCCACAGGAAGTTGAACTGGAATTTGACAGTAATGACAGTAAGAAACTTTCAAACAAGCATTTGTCAAGCCAACATTCATATATTGTCTTGGCAAACTTTGCTTCATACTCAGTTTACTTTTAGCTTGCAAGCAGGCGTATCCATCTCTCGTCTTGTTACATGATTTATTAACTGACGCTCTGTTTGTGAGCGATTTCTCTTAATTTCACGGATGGGAAAATGAGAAAGCAAAGAGGGGAAAAATCCCCCATCTGCTAAAAACGACACTTAAGGGTCTACACGGCAAAAGCGGAAACACAGATGGTGTTTCCACAATGTAGAAAGCACGAAGCCTACCCGCAGAGAACATATAAGCCTGAAAAACATGTAAATCAGCCGTTTATGACAGTTAAGCTACACAAAGAGATAGACAGGTGTCAGAGAAAGGCCTATCGTATTTCCATTTTTTCCCTTGAGGTTTCACACTCCCTGCTGGCTCTGGGAATCTTGGGCTTCAAGTCCCACCAACATGGGGGCAGGGGGAGGGGGGGATCCTTTGATGAGCACCCCCTTATAAAAACCCTCCCCTCATCGGTCTACAGATTCATGTCATGCCAATCAAGCAGCACGGCAAGGTTCAAGGTTATTCTCATGTTAGCTAAAGGAAAAGCAGGGTGTCTTTTTTTCCATACCTTGCCACTGGCTGATCGAGAGTGGGAAGAGCAGCCTCACTCCCCTTCTTTATTGATTTTTCTTGCTTTATATAAAGAATCCGCATTCATGTCTTGTCCTTTCTCCATTTTATAGCTTCCTGTCTACACAGGAAACCCTAATTTCTAGTTGTGCCTACTTGTTTTTTTAAGTACAATACTCCTTCGTGGCAGTGCACCAAGTGGATTTTCCAATGTACAAAGAAAAAGGGTTCGGTTTCAAGGGACTGTGGCAATTAATAATTTGTATTACCTTTCTAATGCCTGGCCATTAATAAAACATCTTCACCCCCTCCCCTTCCTCCTTCTCCTGTAGTTTTGTTCCCTGTCACCCTGTTTTTTCCCTCTACTTCCTTCAGAAGCACCCCCTCTGGTCTTTTTTGCCTTTTTTCACTCAAGAGTTGCAGCTGCCTTCAATGTTCTGCGAATCTCCATGTTTGCTTTCCTTGAAAACACAGCAGCGGTGGAATAATTGAATCCCACGGCTGAAGCCAGGGGATTCAGAGCGCCGCAGTTAGTACAGCGTGCTGCTTAATAATGTCGATCTGGTACTAAAAGGCTTCCTTTCAAATACTTGTACAGTGAGGTGTGAAGCAAACCTCTGACTGAGAGGAAACATGCAGTCAGACCTTCTCTAATGAAGCATGGCCTCGCTGCTGCTTTTTATGGACACTGATAGTCTAAAAATAGGCCAATGTGTGTGACATGTTTGTCAAGCAATTGCTTAATCCAAATATTTTTCAATATAAATTAACCATTTCTGGTCGAAACGTTGGCTACGTTTTTATATTTTCATGTTAATGAAATGACAGTTGTTTTAACCTATTACCATGGACTGTTGTTAATCCCACTAAAATATACATTTCACTTTTGAAATTTTTTGAAAAAAAAAAAAAAAGGAAAATGAAAAAATGTTATCATAACTTACAATTATTTCCATGAAACTCAAACTGAACACTCAAAAACTCAAAATACAATTAAAGTAGATGATTATTTTTACTTCAGTGTCAAAATAACAAAATAAATAAACAAATAAATAAATGTAAAAAATGAAAAATTTGGACTATTTATCATGCAAAACTATTGTACAGTACAGTTTCAAAAGACTTGGAATAACACAAGCTGTATAAACTGCCATCTACTTTCCTTTCATGGAAAAGAGCAGCTCAGTCATTCTGCTTAACTTCTCCTTTTTTGTGTTTCACAGAAGAAAATAATATGGGACAGCACAAAATGAGAATGCATTTTTCCATTCCACCGTAATGCTTTTTAATAGTTTTTCTACATAAACATGAGGTACATGGATGTGTTTGACCATTGTGCTCGTGTTGCACATATTTTGCAGTGTATGAGCGTTCTAAAGTTCAACTTTTAAAACACATTTTTGTTCCTGTTACACTGCCCTACATCTTGGATTTTTAACTGCACAACTGCATTCTGTGAGAATGGCCCTTAAGTGATGGAAAATTTATTTTGCAGTGGTAAAAGGTAGGTAGTTTCCAACCTTTTGAACTAAGTACCAGGAGTCAAACAGAGTAGTACTGACATCTGGCCATTTTATTATTTGAAGTAAAATGCCGCTGCTGGTGTGAAAAAGTACAATCTTGCCAACTGCAGGCTGAGGGCAAATCCCTAAAACCTCCTCTAAAATCTCTGCTTGATAGAAGAATAGCCCCAAAACTACTCAAATAAGGTGCATATTTCCTGTTCAGAGGGAGACAAAGACACACATGGAAAAGCTGTCTGAGCCTGAGAGATAAAAAAGAAACATAGACAGAAAGAAACAGAAGCACTCTGAACAGCCAATAAGATAACAGCATTTTTCTGAGCACCAATTTGTAAAACACTGTATTGTCACTAATTTCCAACCACTTATGTAACATACACTGATTAATCAAGATTACTGCTATTGCAGGACTAAAACAGTTCCTTTGGTTTCTATTCCAAGTTTGCAATTGATGTCTACATCTGTATTTCGTCGTATTTCATCTCTTTAAAAAAATATGCACAAAGATTAAAAGATGGAGATGAAGTTATCAGTATGCTGATAAGAGCACATCTGTCATGCTCTATTAGTTATGCTTTGCTTATAGCATCAAAGTTCTGAGTTTAACAAATGCTTAAGATTTCAGATGATGCATTTCCCCCTTCAACTCCATTTTTCTTCTTCGGATGTGTGCAGCAAGTTTAGCCAAACTGATAGCGGATAGCTTAAAACTAACACAACTTTTTATATGCTTTCTCCAAGTTTTCTATGCTTTATTCAAGGCTCAAAAGAACTGTGAACTATGCTTCACATAGATTATTTTTGGCCTAGCTTCTTCAAGAAGAGGTGAAAATGGCTTTACCTTCTGAGAAATATCTCATCTCAAGCTGCGCTTGCCAGACATTTCAGCCTTGTTATCTTAGTCTCTGTTTATGTGTTATTGCATCCTGTTAGTTTTGGAAAATGCTTCAATATAGGTGTAAATCTAAACTGAAAAACAACACCACACACACTGAGAACTGCAGAGCAGTGACGGCATCATGCTTAATGTCTGTATCTCTCAAAGACTTAGAGCTGACTCATACAGAAAACAGTATTCAAACCCACGGACACACTTCCAAACGCGGATGTTAAAGCTGAGTGGACAAACTCTGGCAGAGAGCCACACACTCTTACTTGCTTACAGAACCCCTTTGGCCTGGTCTCTGGAAAGGAAAATGGACAATCAATTAGGAGAGAATTGTGGAGCAGTGGCCGGTGTAAAGCCCTTGTGATGCTACAGCTGGGAATATTTTCCAAAATTTTTTCCCAGACTTTTGAGATGCTTGTAGACCACGAGAGTGTTTTGTCATTTTGTTCTAAGGCATTGTTAGAATTAATAAAAAGTTACCGGCCAACTGGTGAGTAACACTGTTTTATATACTCTCCAATGCTGATTTTTACTCATATTTGGCGCTTGGTGAGTGTTAATTTTAGGCCCTGGTTGCAGGTGTTTACCTACACCTATGATGGTAAAACTGGACTACAAGCACTGACTTGGGCACCAGTGACTCACAGTCACTCTGTTATTGCATGTATCTCAGCACACCATGAAACAGTTGCTAATTGCTTTCATATTACTAAGCATCCAGGCAATCTTGGGGTCCGTCCAAGACCACATTCAAGATGAGAAATACTGTGAGTCATGCATGCAACTTCCACTTTGAGGAGAGAACGAGAAACTACAAGCATATTCATGGTTAGTGCTTTTTTTGGGGGGGAAATAAAATAATAGACTCGGACACAAAGTGTTGACAGCAGTAAAAATTGAGAGGGTAATTTATTGCCTTCTGAGGATGGATTAATGTCATAATCTTGGTGAAAGATTCAGTGACCTGCTTCAAGTGTAATATACACTACGAGAGCAGAGTGTTTTCATTTCTCCACAAACCTGAGGGAGCTCCTGTCTAGATATTTTCAGTCAATAGGAAGAAGAGAAAAAAAGATTTCTAACTTCCCTGCTTCTTATGATCTTAGTCTTACATATGTATGTTTACTCAAAATAGAGTAGCAATCCAAAAAATTATTGCAACACTTGAAGTGCCACGATTCAATTTAGTCTGTGACCTAAACATAAGGTCATTAGCAGTTACACGAACGTGAACAAATCAGGCTTCAGTATCAGAGTAAACAGGAGTTTCCCTCAAAAGTGCCAGCGACGCAACGCTCGTTCCCTTATCTAAGGGAACCGAGATTACGTTAGTAACCAGAGAGTTTTATAGTGACTATAGAAAAAAAGCAAAGTGTGCCATTAATGTGGCCTGACTGCGCTATATTCAAAATCTTCTTAAACACATAAGAAAGCTTCAAGATCTCAAATGAAGCACATTTCACTACAAGAAGTAACTGGAAATTAAAAGATCTACAGCCTTTAAGCACTTTCATTTCTCATATTTTTTCCCACTGGCTAGTTGAAGGAAAATACTAACAATAGACTTGTCTTAAAAGCCTCAGTGTTTTGACGTGCTATAATACAGAAATGGATCAAACAAAATGTGCCTCCCATTTGACATCGGCAGTCCAGCGGTGCATGTCAGAAATAATAACTCAAAATGTCGGTAATAGGCCTGTTCACCCCATAAAGTGGAGCCAAATTTCATGCCAGGCCACAGATCCTGCTGAAGTTTTACAAATTGAATTATACAACAGAGCAGCATGCATGTAAATGCATGTCTGTATCAGTTTCAATAAATAGCTTCAGGTCCATTTAATATGGAATTTTTGTGCAAAATAGCTGTGAATGTTTGAATAGGTGTTTCTCAAAATGTTGAGTCTTGGTGGAATGATCACACACCTCGGAATAATCCACACAGACACTTTTATTTGTTAACTTTTCATTTTGTGTCCAACTATCTATACAGTATCATAAAAATAAAAGTAGGAAGGAGATGGAAGGAAAGGCAAAAAGAATGTTTAGTAAACATGTTTGATTGATTCAAATGACACAAACTGACTTGTACTGGTGTAAAATTAGTAGAATAATGAAAGTTTTACTCACCGCTGCCCCATTCACTTGACCTCATTCCTCTGTTTGGTTGAATAACTCATCTGCCAGTTTCCTAGTCCAGTAAATCTCTTTTGTTGTGAAGTGGGCTGTAAATCTAAAACCAGTCACACTCACTCCTGCTTCCTCTCTCTTCATTTCTTTGACCCAGTGGCTTTGCCTTTTTCACTTGTTGAAGTCAAAGTTTGCAGAAGTAAAAGACTGATCAGTCAGGCCAAATAATCAGACAATACTTGGCCATTTTTGAGGTAAACAGTGAACACTGTGAAAAAAATGGCCATGTATAATGCACATTTTACATACATTTTATTTTTTCTAACACTATTAAGTGAAATTTTATATATAAATACTTTGTAAATACAATATGTAAATAACATGTAAATATATGTAAAATGTTTTACATTTAATTTTAATTTAGTTTGTCAATTTTCTTTTAAGTTCTATTTCTATTATACTTTGGCCGTTGGCCACCCTGCACTCTAGGCATTATCATCATGAAATAAAATGACATGATATGACATAAAATAAGATCAAATAAAATAAAAAGTAAATCATATGAAAATAGATAAATAAAAAAACAATATAATATATTATATTATATTATAATATAATATAATCCATCTATATATCCCGTTTTCATTTGCATAAATTGAAATAAATTCAATTTAAGTCATAAATTAAAATTAAATTTAAACCTGAATAATGTCTATGTCACAGAGAAACACGGCTTTTCCTCAAAATGTAGAAAACAGTATAGTGCTGGTTTTGAAGAACATCCAAAAGGAAATGAAATAACTGTTGACGTGAAAATATGAAAGAGCTAGCTCAAACAGGTAAACTCAATTTTCCCCTCAACGCCATTTAAGATTTTGATCTGCTTCTGAGATACTCCACTGGGACTGGAGAAGACATTCCTGCTAAATATAAAATTTCCATCTAAGTGAGCCTTGATGAGATTCCTCTCTGCCACAGGCAAACACACAGTGAAGCCACATGAGCGGTGCTGTATTTCATAAACATGAAAGATACATGTAGGCTACAGTACACTGTAGTTTGTTGGAGACTATGGTCAGCGCATGTCATTGTTGAGGAAATTACATAAAGTAAAGTAATAGTCAGAGGTGATGGATAATCCCTTCAGCCTTAGTATTATCAAGACTTTTATGTTGCTGAAGATATCTGCTTCAGGGTGATTCACAGATCTATGGGGTCAGTCTTTGAGAGCAGTTAAGAGAGCAAAGGCTTCATAGTGTTTCCTCCGTGTATGCATAGCTGGGCAGAGGTCTCATAGGCCTCTGTGGCCTGTTTGACTTCCAATCACAAAGCAATAGGGAAATAAGGCTTTTATTTCAGGATTCCATGGTTGGTGTGGCCGGGTAAGTCATTTCTGCTTTGCCACAGAGTAAGAGAGCTAAAAAACTGTTAGCTGCCTGCATAAATGAGTGAAAAGGAAAGAGACAAAAACTGAACCGAAGGAAAAATAGATGTGGAGTTAATGGAGGAATACACAAAGCCAGCAATTGGGCTAACAGCTCCTCTTAAGAAAATATATTTTTTTAATGTTTCCAATTGAAAAAATATGATTTTTATTGAATATTGATGTAAATTTAAAAACAACTTGAATGAGTTTTCCTGTAGCACAGTTTTATGTTTTATGTGTGTGTGTCTGTGTTATGATATAGCATTACGATATAGCAATAAATAATATTTAAGTACATACTCAATCCAAATAACTACTCCATTCATCAACTGATGATTCAACAATCATCTATTATTTCAATTAAAAACAATTAAATTCAATTTGAAACTTCAGGTATTTCAAAACCTCTTCAATAAGTTTTTGTTTTGTTTTGTTTTAAGAACTTAAGAATTTAAGAATATTATTCTGTTTTTAGTAAATGAACATCATGGAGCTACAATCCTTCATTTCAACACCTCAGATTTTCTCTGCTGGCCTCTAACATAGCCTACCAACATTTAATAGTCCTTTGGCTTTTGTCCTGAAGTAACAGGGCAAACAGTGACTTGTGTTTAATTGTGACCCACTGGCATTGACAAGCATACAAAAAAACAGAGCCTAAACAAACGAAGATTTATTTAAAAGCTCTTTGTTTGACTGCAGCCTGTGGGTAAATGTCCGTAAAAGCGGAGAGGCCTCACTCTGGGTATTCTAATCCCCAACTACAACACAACAATTTAAAATGCTCAAGAGTGGCTGTCAGCGGATAATATTATTTTAACACAATCTTCACTAAATAAGAGGTTTATAAAAAAGAGTGGGACTCTCAAAACAAGACAGCAAGGACCTTTCTGATTTGTTTTATTTTGCATGTGAAGCGTTATTGTGGCTGAAGTCAGCTTGTTAAACTTAACTCACTTTAACAGAGCTAATCATCACATTTCTAGCTACTTACAGTAATTACCAAACAACAATCAAGAATCAAAAGCACTCAAAACATACTTAAAAAGCTTACTGGATCTCCTAAAGAGGCCAGTGTCTTTAATTAGATCAGAGGAAGAATGCCAAAAGATTTAGGCTTGTTTGAATATTACAAATAAATCCAAAATTGATAATCCGCCTATGAACTGAATGCTGCAATAGGGACATGTTATGCTAACATTGTTCAGTGTCTAAAATCCATAAAATTTAATTTCCTGAGCTCTGACTTGTACAGTTTTAACACTCCCAGCGTGTACATACACACATAAACACACATGTACGCATTGCATGAACTGAAAATGTAGTTAGCCTGACACTTCTCCTACTTGGGCCACTAACAGTGCAAGAAGCATTCAATCATTTCAGCGAAGTCAGAAATGATCACCTCTGCTCAAAGAAAACCCGACGGCCAGCTGGAGTCAGTAGATTTGCATATCTCAGGACACAAATGGCTTATTTTAATGTCCAAAGAGTAACAGCAATGACAAATATAAGGCCAAATACAATACCACTGATTTAAAGGGACCCAGTCAGATTTAAATTTAAACGCTAAAAAAAAAAAAACACTTAAACCAGCAAATTTGAGAAATGTTCCATATTGTGATATGAGGCTGAAGTGAGAGTGGGACATTTTGGAGCCCCAAAGTGTCAAATTTTAATTCCTTTACACCTTTCTCGTTCCATTTAGAACAGCTTGGGTAAACATCAGAACTCATGCCAGGGCTGAGCTGTCTATCAGCCTGAAAACTGTCAACTGGTCCTCAGTGTTCATGTCAAAGAAGTGCTAGGTACAGTGTAGCAAAGAACCAGCATTTGAAAAGACATGCATAAATTGAACAAAAACCTGATTAGACTGAAACCTCATAGGGAAACCACTGCCAAAGAATCCTTTACAAATGGCTTAATCAGCTATGAGTATGTGGGAGTATAGCAGCATTTTCAACACCCAAATGATGTTTTTCAAAGTAAGCCAAGCTTAGTAACATCCACTTCCATCACTCAATGTACTACTGCAATTTCAGAGCCAGATTTTGACTATACTAGGCCACATTATTTAGCCAAAAAAAAAAATGTTCCAAGACTGACAGCGAGACCGAATTATGAATGTACAAAGCGCTCCTCAGAGATAGAAACCTGACGCTGTCAAGACCAGCACTGTGGAGGAAAAGAGGGAAATCTCCCAGATGACTGATACTTTGCACATATATTTTCATTTTTAAAGCAAATATCAATCTCCGACTGAACAGGCAGTAAAGGTTAGGTATTTATGAGCTCACTGGGAGTGTGGCAGGTACAAAGGCCCAACTGTGGGCGGCAAGAAATTTGCCAGTCTTTATGCATTGAGGGTTAGTTGAGTCCTTAATACAACGTAAACAGGCTTTAGAGCTTTACTTTACGACACATTTACAGCTAAAATTAAAAAGCCATGTTTCATCATGCCCTCTAAAAAGAGAAATGTAGCGTATCCTGGCACATTACATTGGGCAGGCAAGGGAAAGTAATTATTTGATAAGTGTTGGCAGACGTCTGATCGCTTAGATAATCATAGCAGCTCATTTCCTATTATATTCACTGCAGACCTTTTGGCCTGTGATGTATATTACCATTAGCATTTTTCAGGCCAAGGACCAGAAAGACGAAGGTGGAGAAAGGTGGAAAAGACTTATCTAAATGTATCCACAAGCCATATAAAGATTGCGATTACTAAATACGGACAAAATGAAACAGATGCTGGTATCCACTTTGGATGATGAAAAATAATAAAATGTAATTTGTATTTTTTTAAACAAGCCATACAAACACAGTGAAAACAATAAATAAATAAGAAAAAAGATGATATCTGTCCAATTTTATGGATAAATATAATTGAGTTAATTAAGCAAACTGCCACCTAGACTATAATAATATTCTGCATTACTCTGATGTCCCTCCATATTTTTTATCAAGATAACAAGATCTTGATTTTCCCATCCATTTTGGGTGAAAATAAAATAAAATAAAATAAAATAAAAAATAAAGGCATGTAATGTGAAAGATATTTTTGTAAAAAAAAAAAAACATTGCAACAATGTTTCAAAAAGCAGGTTGCAAAAACAAGAACAATGATGTTCTAATCACTCTGATGTCACTGAAGCTGGATAATGAAACTGAATGGCTATAAACTCCGTCTATAAACCAGTTACTCCACCACAAACCAAAACAGAAAGACACAGACTAAGATCTTGAATCACACCATCACTAAAGACAAGTGAAAATACACAGATCATTCTCTGAGCTCATATCCAAGACCTAAACATCCAACTCTGACAGATGACTTACGCAAAAGATAGGGTAATAGAGAGCAATTACTCAAAGTGTTAAAACTGCTGGTAGGCTATATAATTCTCCCCACATTCTGTTTAATAAACAAGACAAGCCAAGTTTTTTAATCCAGCCAAAATTCTAAATTTAGTGATAAAAGATAAAATGCACAGTAATTTCTTGTGTTTGACACCTCAGTTTTAAATATTTATAACTCTGCAGAAAGAGCAGAGGAAAAAATACAACTTGTGATATAATACACACAAGCATCTCACATTAAATGGAGATTTATAAAGTCATACCAACAAAAAGCGAACAGTTCACAAGAGTTGCGTGGGTTTCATAAAGTTGGAGCATGTGGTTGGATGGGCATTCCTTCAACATCTATGAAGGTTTTTTTAAAGACGGGAGCCTTGAAGCTTGAGTAACTACTGTACACTTGAAGACCAGATTAGACCAATGAGTTTTACTACGACGAGTCAAATCCTCCCTCGTAGGCTTTTCTTGGAGGCAAAGTGGCTTTAGTGTCAACATCCAGTCTGGCAGTATAATGCACTGATAGAGTTCCACCCTAGTGATTTATAATCTACCAACTATTATTAAAACCAAAGACTGGATCATGGAAGCCGTCTGTTTCCATTTTGCCCACCACTCTCAAAAATATGACACAGCCAGATATATGTAGCGTAGTGTCTATAAAACTCCATCTGAAAAGGTTTAAATTTTGTGACAAAATATCCACGGATACTATCTAGAACAGATGGGAAAACTCTATTGCATTTATATCGACAAGGTGAAGTAAGCCACATATTGACAAAAAACTCATCCATCAGCTAAAAGGTCGAACTAACTCTAAGCCAAAACATAAAATGGAGTTCATGTCTCCCATCCTAAAGTACAGACATCCCGGCACAAAGCGGGAATCTGGAAAGAAATCTATTCAATCCACAGCACCAATGGTCTCAGTCAGTGCTTTAAGTTATAAATGAGGAGCAATTGTTAAAATTCCCCTCTGACAACTCAATGCAGAAAACTTTGCATGTCATGGACTACAGACACTCTATAACATTGAAGTCATAGTATCAAAGATATATTACTTGATTTGCTAGCAGGTTGTTGATTTGTCAGTAAAATTGGTCAAACACGGCGATATACTGTACTATAATGTAACTTAATCTGACAATTCAACTGAAATATTTTTAGTTGAAGTAATTCATTCTTAGGTTGAAATCTGATGAGCGCTTAATACAAGCTACATTTGTAAACTAAGTTTAACTGTTAATTTGCTTATTTAAAAATAAATGTCTTCAAATGTTAACACACACCAGTTATCAGAATTACCTCCAGAAGTGGTATATATGAAGTGGACATGAACATAAAATTTAATAATAATAATAATAATATATATATATATATATATATATATATATATATATATATATACTT
>NW_015542377.1:1901319-1915630 GCF_001515605.1 Sinocyclocheilus anshuiensis
CTTTTTCCCCCCTTGGATTAATCCTGGGCAGAATATCTCAAATATCTCTGTATTATCAATGCAATGATAGTAAACTGATAAAATAATGCACGTCACTGAGCCTCAAATTTAAATATTAATATCTGCCTTTGTACATCTATCTGTATGGTCATTACTATAACAATTTGTTATAATTATAATATGACCTGGAACTAAAGCCGTTTATTTTAATGTGTCCATGTTGCAGTGTATATATGGGTACACTGATAATTATGAACTTCATGTACTTTATAATTATTTTGCAAAGCTTCCTGTACTTACATACTGTTATTGTTTTAACTATTGCAGTAATCAATAATAGTAAGATCCACTCATGTAAAATACACACTCAAAAATATAGAGTTGCTCAAAAGTGTACGGTTACATTCAAGTCAGTCTTTGGTATTTAAACTCATGTCTCATCCTTGTAAACTAGGAAATAATGAAAAGCTCATAGAAGTTAATGTACCTTTTTAAGCCCTTTGCTCAGTATAATTGGATGCTATCTTATGTCAAAGCGCTATTCTAAGGCAAATGAAGCAGCTCAGACCATACAAAGAGACTCCAGCTGAGAACTTAAGACTGTTACTCTCTCAATCAGTGCACTTTAAGAGCTCTATTGTCATTCCAATGACACAAAAACTGTTTAGACAGCCCTTTGGCAACATGAGTCAGGTAAACAAAAAAACCTGAGGACTACTGAATGAAATAACACCTCTAACTAGTTGTTCAACATGAAGTTTGAGTAAATGAATAACGTTTAAATATCAACAAAATGTCACTTTAAATAACAGTGTACATATTACAGCCCATATAGGCTACAAAAACAAAAATAAACAACATTTAATTTACTTATATTGAATATTGTACATTTGTGATGTAACGTGGGCACTGCACTGTAATTTGAGACATTGTTTCCTCGAATAATTTCTAATAATAACAGAAATATTTTCGACTGCTCAGTACTTCCTGTGAACTAGACAGATGAGGCTCAATTTAAATAAAGATAATTCTGTAAGTCGATTATGAACACAGTAAATGCATGACTTCGATCGCCTACCGCAGTTGACTACGAGCAACACGATGATCAGTGTGAAGTTGCGCTGCCATCCGTGCGGCTCTTTCACTGTTCCTCTGCTCATTTCTTCTGCCTCTGAGCGCTCTTACATCCACCGCAAGTTCTTCTCACAGGTCAGTGTTGTAGCTGGAGAATGCAGAGCTCTTCTGGACTTCACTAAGCCTCGGGTGTCCGCAGCGGTGTAGTGTTGTAGGCGGATGGTCCTCTGCTCTGCTCTCTCCTTCTCTCGCTCTTGTTTGGAGTTTGACTTTCTTCAGTCCTCTCAAGAAGTTTCCATTAAGTCTGAGGACATGTGCTGCTTAACGGTGTGTTTGGCGCCAACAGAAAACTTTTTTGTTTTACATATAAGAAAATCAATCACTAGTGCAATATTTGCTAACTATTTTTTGAAAGTAACTAAATTTCCCACATAATTTTGTTAGTCCCAAAATGCCTATTCAGCCTAAACACCATCTCTATTCTTTGTCACAGTGGGAACCCCCAAAATGATAGCATAAGAAATCCCTCTGAATCACAGTCTTTGATAACATTGGAAAATAACTACTACTGCCTTGCTCAAAAACGCATAATTTCAGCATTTCATTTCAAAATCCTTGAAAAGTATGTTGGGAATTATGTTCGTAGTCCCAACACAAATTAATTGCTTTCCATTTTACAATGTTTAGGAATTTTGTTGCAGTAGCTCATTTGTGTTGCAACAGACAACAACAATTAAAGACAGTTACTATATTTAAAAACAATCCCTAAAAACGAAGAATAATGATAATAAAAAAATAATAAATAAATAAGGCCACAGGATATGGTAATTCTAAAAATACAAATTTCAACAAAGGAGCTGCACTCTTATATTTTATAATGTTGTAAATAGACAAAAAATATATACATTTTGAATGAAAGTAAATTGGAATTAATTACTAACAAATATTAATAGGAATAGGACTATTTTGTTTTATATTAATCATTTTAATAAATGTTTAATAATTGACTTTTACTTTTAAATCCTTTTTCTTTTTAATGTCCATAATTGTCAGTTGATCACTGTTGACTGAATGCCCTTTCTTTCTAATATCCAGACCCAACATGCTGCTGTTTCAGGTCTATGAAGACCAGACAGAGAATGGTAGCAATTTTATAAGCCAGGGGTTTTGCATCCTGACCTGTTCATTTATGTTATATCAGTGGAGGACGAGAAGAGTATGACATTCCTCTTTTGAAGTGATGGGCTGGGTTGACTCTCCAGACTCAGAGTTCATCCCTCATTTCCTCCAGTGACGTCAGCTCTCTGACACACACAAACGGCAGGCTGCAATCAAAGCCCAGTTAAAGACACATTCCTGCAGACTCTAATATGAGCTCACATGCTGGGATGCTGACTGGTGGGGATGGAGGAGGGAGGGCTGTCCCTGCTGCTTTCATAAGAACTTTTTGATGGAATTAATTATGAAGGAATGGAAACAAATTTTGAGAAATCAAACACATTACTGTGAGCATGCAATTGCGTAGAAAAGCTGTGAAGATTCATAAAGCATTTTATTTTGTCCAAGCTAAGATTTATAACTTTTTTCCCCTCTCTTCCGTCAAGCGTCTCAGTTTTCAAAGAAAAGCTGTACCTTTTCTTCAGTGTGATTGCATCTAATATTAAACATTTGGAAACCATTATCTGCTGAGCAGCAAAGCAGTTTAAATATTTGTGACATGGGGCTGTTTTTCTTTCCGATGTCTATCTGTTTTATTTTCCCAAAGTAAAATAAGATTATTAAAATTGCAACCATGCACAGCGAAACTCATCTAATTGTAATGAGCAGGGGGATTGAGGGTTATGCAGGCCGCTTTGAAGGTCCATCCCCTTGGCCGTTCTCCACACACAGCGGATCTATTCAGAATGGACCTTCTGTTCTGAACCTTAAATGGAGTAATCTCTGGAATTACTAGGGTTTGTAGCTAATGGGAATAAAACCTCTTGAATTACGAATGAGAAGCTACTACTGAGCTTTCCTACTATCCAAAAACTGAATTGAAGTTACTTGTGTTCTTTCTTTTTATGTATTTTTTTTTTCTTATAGGGTTACATGATACTTATATTTTTGCCCTATTATCTATTTAAAAAATATTAAATAAAAAAAATTGAAAATTCATAATTCATACATACGGTGGCTTAAACATTCCATCTATGATGATGACCATTCATTTCTGAATTAAAATCAATTGTGATATATTTTAGGAGCCAACAGTATCAGGGTGATACAACTGTCCCGATGATGTAAAATGTAAAAAATCATTAAAAAAAATTCTTTAAAATAATTGGTAGTTTCACAAAATTGTTATGATTTTGGAGTAATAATCTTTTATTATTAATTTGTAGAAAAATGCAAAATGCAAAAATATTATAAAACTGATTCACTGCTTATTACCATAATATCTGAAAAATTTTACCCCGTCAAATTAAAGTCATAGTATGAACAACATGCAGAAACATGCAGGGAAAAAATATGGTGTAAGGCCTATATTAACTTGGTTGTATCAGATGACAATTTGTAAAGTCATCTATTTGAAACTTTTCTTGAAAATGGTATACAAGTTTTTCAAAATTCATCGAATAGCACGTGAATAGCACTTCTTTTCTTTTTCATTATTGTCAACACTCTTAAACATCAGGCATCTTTAGTCTAATAATAAAGACATAGACTTTCAAAGAGATGATGCACGTATTGTCATGCATTTGTTCTACCCAAATAAGGGCATTGTTGGTGACATCATTTCTGGTAACTGATGATGTGTGTCTGGTGAGACATTTTTGAGTAGAGTTCAATATGTGCTGTGACCGTGACCTCATTCTCATGAAGATCTGTAAATGACGTCTATTAGATCATTTACATTTAGATCAAAATAAGCCCTTTGAAAGTAATCCTTGATCAGAGTCCAAGAATGACAAAAAAATCAATGTACATACTAACATCTAGTGACATCTACATTTGTGCTATTAACAGGCTAAGGCAAACTGAGCAGCAAGGAAAGGTGATATTCACAAAACCCATTTAGTATGATAGCGATAGGGCACATAGAGAGGACTTATTTGAAGTCTTTGGGTGGATGGGTGGTCTCTCATTAAAGTTTTCCAGTCTTTCAGCCTCTGATAGCAGTTGTATTTGGTACAAGGGGTCATGTTTGATCATATGGAAGTAGGGTCAGCAAGAATTAGACAGCAAGTGACATAGATGTTATTCAAACATATGTGTATGCGTGTGTATGCTTCAGGAAGAGGTGGGGTGGAGGGTTCAAAAAGGAAAATGAAAGATGCAAAGAGTGCCAGCATGACCCTGTTGCTGCATTTCTTTTGCCTGGCTTTTGGAATTATTGCTCAGACTCGATCATGCTGATCTATGCCCACATGACCTGCTGACAATGATTGCATCTCAGCACATTCCATAAGGCTTTAACCTGGGCCCAATAACATAAACAAAATGGAGCAATACACTGTTGCTGTTAAAGGGATAGTTCACCCAAAAATGAAAATTTGATGTTTATCTGCTTACCCCCAGGGCATCCAAGATGTAGGTGACTTTGTTTCTTCAGTAGAACACATATGATGATTTTTAAGTCCAACCGTTGCAGTCTATCAGTCGTATAATGCATGGCAATGGTAACAAAATCTATGAGAGTAAAAAAAACATGCACAGACAAATCCAAATTAAACCCTGCGGCTCGTGACGACACATTGATGTCCTAAGACACGAAACGATCGGTTTGTGCGAGAAACCGAACAGTATTTATATCATTTTCTACCTCTCGTATTACGGTATTAGAGGTAAAATATGATATAAATACTGTTCGGTTTCTGGCACAAACCGATCGTTTCGTGTCTTAGGACATCAATGTGTCGTCACGAGCCGCAGGGTTTAATTTGGATTTGTCTGTGCATGTTTTTTTTACTCTCATAGATTTTGTTACCATTGCCATGCATTATACGACTGATAGACTGCAACGGTTGGACTTAAAAATCATCATATGTGTTCTACTGAAGAAACAAAGTCACCTACATCTTGGATGCCCTGGGGGTAAGCAGATAAACATCAAATTTTCATTTTTGGGTGAACTATCCCTTTAATAGGTCAATAGGTCATCTCGCTCTGTCTTCTGTGTTATTAGATTCCTATGGTAATTGATATCATAGCATAGCACCCTCCGGATAACAGAGGGGAAAAGAATGCAGAAAAGACCAACATGCCACACTGTGTGAGCTAATATTTTGGAATATTTAGGGCTCCTTGGGTTAATCTGTCATGCATCATCCAGTAAATAACTGGAATGAAAGCTTGATGTAGGTTTATTTTCATTGAGTAAACTGTGCATGGGGAACTGTGTATACTTAGAAAAACAAATAGATTCTTTCTCTGCAGTTGTTGGAAAACAAGCTATGGAAATATGCTACTCCAGACTTGATGCAAATTAAACTGTTACATGAGGTAAATGCTGTGTACACACACACACACACACCACACACACACACACACACACACACATAATGTATACATATATGTATGAAGAAATTATGATTTCTGAACGATAATGTGAAGACTGAAGTAGTGGCTGCTAAAAATTCAGCTTTGCCATCATTATAAATTACATTATAAAATATATTAAATATTAAAATAAAAAATAGTTAGCATTTTTAAGTTGTAGTGATATTTCATAATATCACTGTATTTTTAATCAAATAAATGCAGCCTTGGTGAGAATTAGAGATTTATTTTAAAAATGCACCTTTGATCGTGTACTAGCTCCATATCTCTAAAAATGTGAAGTACAGTTATGTTCAAGTATGCTTTAAAGTGTCTTTAATGTTATAAAATTTAAAATGGAAAGATAAAAAGCAAAGCAGATGTTGAAAGGGGTAAAATAACTTTTAAGATTTCCGAAATACTTAAATAATTCTACATAATAATAACATATATGGAGCATAAAAGGTATTTGCACTGGTTGCTATCATTTTATTTGACAAAATCTCTGTAGTAGTCTTTATATATAGATGTCTAAAATCATTAGCGTGAGTGACCTTTTCTAAAGGCTTTAGATCTCTTTAAACCTCTAGATTAAATAAAGATGCTGTGGTAGAAATATAAAGAGATTAAAAGAGAACTTCAAAATATAATAACCTGACAGCTAAATACACACTGTTACTGCCATTACCTCATGTAACGACATCCAATGAAAATAAAACCTGCAAACCATTACTTTCTGGGCAGGACGTTCTTTGTATCTTGCTATGTCAACATAGGGGGGCTTCTACAATGTGCAAACCTGTTCTGAAAAAATGTCCCACCCATTTATTCATCCAGAGCACAAGCGGGAAACTATTTGAAAGCAGGTGTTTGATGGGTGTCCTGACAGGTAGTAATAAATGGGTTGTAATAAAGTTGAGGTAATTTCTGACAAAGACTGAAGAAATGTTTTGATCATATGGGTATGTGTGTATGCGGGTTTCAAATAGACTGCTACATTTAAAAAAAAAGAAGAAAACAAATAGGCCTATATATTTTTTTCAAAATAAAGAGGTTTCTGTTCTCAAGTATGTGCACCTGATTTTCCATGTCCCATATTAACTAAATTGAAGGAAATTTCAAAACCAAATAGACTGACTGGGAGTTCAGTTCAAGAAGGCAATATATATACATTGGGTCCATACATTTGAGTCCACTAATGAAATTACTTTTTTTTTTTTTTGTTACTTTTACATTTTGAAAACAATATTTTGAATAATAAATTATATACAGTTATAATATGTATGATTTCATATATATTCCAAAGGTAATCGTGTGCTTCAATGGATGCAAGAAAATCTGACCATTATTCTGACCTCTTTAACTGATTTAACATGCTCAGTGTCACAAACTTGATTGTTTGATTAGTGACCTAGAAATAGGGCAGAATCTTAAAGATTTATTCATGTCGTCATTTTTATTTTATTTTAAAAGGATAGTTCACCCCCCAAAAATTATGTCATCATTTACTCACCCCCAGTTGTTCCAAACCTGTATAAGTTTCTTCCTTCTGAACACAAATAAAGATATTATGAAGAATGTTGGTAACCAAACAGTTGAGGGTAGCCACTGACTTTTTTTTTCTTCCATACTATAGAAGTCAATGGCTACCGTCAACTGTTTGGTTACAAGCATTCTTCAAAATACCTTCTTCTGTGCTCATTAGAAGAAAGAAACTCATATAAGGGGGGTCCCAGATTTTAATTTATATACTCATATTGTTTTGGTAGGCATATATTGTGATGGTAGACCATTGTGAACAAACTCTGACATATAATGTCTTATTTAGCATGTATAATTCATAAAATAGTTTATAAAAATCCAAGAGGCAACACATTAAGTCAAAATATATTTAACTTTTAAATCTGTATGAATTTTTGCAGCAGCCAAACCAGTAACAATTCTGTTATAGCCTTTAGTTTGATGCCATCAGATGTCAGATGCCATCACCCAGAATAAAGTTATACAGAAAACTCTAAAAAAATTATTTAACATGAAAATGATGGTAATCTGAGCTTTTAAGTGTCAACTCCCATTGAAAGATACTTATGCTATTTGTAGTGCTAATTTAAAGGCAAAATATATTTTATGCAGGTTTCCTGCCTTTAGAAATCTTTATCCACTAATAACACACTGTAGTTACTATTTTCAGCCTCAAATGAAAGACAAACTGTGTATATGAATAAAACATAGCTGTTGTTTTTAGAATCTAAATATGATAGATCTAGCAGACACAGAGGAAAGTTAAGTGCTTTAGTCCTTTTGACAAATGAAAGTTCATGGAAAAAGCAGGACTTCCTCAAGAACGAATCACAACAAGCCATTAATTTTATAGACTTTATTTCATACTCTCTCTATTTATAATGGATATAGATCTTTGATTGTGCATGTGGAACACTAAAAATGTGACACTTTCTTGAGGGCACATTGAAGACATAATGACTGGGGTATGATGGCAATAATGATACAGTAAGGCATTGCTGCGTACAGTGAGGGCTAGTCTGGGCTGGATCAGGTGAATATGGGCTCTAGGGTAATTATGTGATCACAGTTGGAGCGGTGCGGCCTGTCTTTTCCTGAAGCTGAGAGATCCTCAAGGCAATGTCCACCAGAGGAGCCAGCATGACCTGTTCACAACAGTCGAGAGACAAAGTTAATAATGTTAAAGAGGATAGAAATGTTACAAGTGAACTATTAGGGAACCGCAAAATGAGAGAAACACAATAGGGACTTTGATTTAGAATAAATGAAAACGGATGGTCCAAATTGACTGTTTTGTATTAAAAATGAGAATCCTTTTCTTCTACAGTAACTCAAGCCTCAAAACTCGATGAAAAGAACTGCTGGAACTAAAAAGTCATCTCAGCTCAATTCTAAGCGTGTCTGAGGTTGATACTTTAAGACAGATTAATACTCTTGTGATCCAGTTAGAGCAGATAAAATTGAGTGAATCCGATCTTTAACCACATGTGCAGGGATGAGCATGTCAAAATGTATTACTGCTACAGCTACAACAGATTTTTTTCTTTAAAATATAATAATAAAAATAAATGCATACATTTATAAAGAAAGAATGAATGAATGAATAGTATATGTAGTGGGAGAACAAATATTTTATGAAAAAAAGAGTAACTTTTGACCAAGTTTACCTGTGGGTCCTGATAAATTTTCTGGGGGTCTTTCTCATAGCTGTCAATGTAAAGCCTGATGGTTGCCCCGGCACTGCCTGTCCCGCTGAGACGGAAAATAATACGTGAGCCATCAGAGAAGATGATCCTCAAACCCTAAAAAATGAAGACAGGAAACAGGGATGATGGCCAACATACTGTTTTGGAAAGCATGCACAAATTTCTATGAAATTGAGAAAGTTGTTTAGATTAAACGTTTCCAAGAGATATTTCAAACACAATAAAGGTCATGATGAGGCCATTATTTCAACAGTAATGCAGATCATCATTAATTTCATCAGAGAAATCATATTAATGAATATCTACATTTCAATGTCATTTCAGTATTTGATGTGTAAAAGAACAGACAATCAGCAGTCATAAAAAAGGATAAAATAAATGTAAATATATAAAATATTTCATTATATGAGTAGAAAGAGCTGTTTTCTAAATAATGGTAGTGAAATTTATGACTGACTATTCAAAAAACTTGAGCAAATTTTTATTTCAGATAAGTGAATGAAAGAGAATAAAAAAGGTTGATTATAATAAGAATCACATATTAGAATGATCATGTGACACTGAAGACTGGAGTAACATCTGCCGAAAATTCAGCTTTGCCTCACAGGAATAAATCACATAAAAAAAATGCTCTTATGATAAGTGATAATACTTCACAATATTATCACAATGTATTTTTTATCAAATATTTTTAGTAACTAAATAATAAATATTATAGAAAATGATTTATTATATGCGAAGAAACAGCTGATTTCTACATAATAACAGTGGGCTTTATGACTGACTGTTTAGAAACCTAATTCTAATTCTAGTTCTAATCATATACATGAACAAATGCAAATCAGAACATTAAAGTGACCTGAAATCTACAGGAGAGCTAATTAAAAAACGAATTATGCAAAGGACTGACCATATAATCACTAATCATTTATGTTTCCCGATCTCATTAATCACACCTTCATATTATTATTATCAGAGTCTTGTGTACACCTGACTCACCTGTCCTTTTGAAACACTGCCATCGACAGGGTCTGTGTACTCAAAGTTATCAGCCTTCTCCACTTGATATGTTTTATCTTCTGAGGAAAACTTCTGCCCTAGAAAGGCTTTATCAGACATAGTTGTCTGTAAGTGATCAATCATCTTATTCGCAGCATCAGAGTCCACCTCTTCATAGTCATACCTGAGATTTGGGGCAAAGTTTGGTGTCTTCCACAAGTCTACCAGCAGTCAAGCTATAGAGATCAGCATGTCACTTTATCGCGGTTACCTCGTGAAGAAGTTCCGTCCAAACTTCTGCCAATGGTCTTTCATGATATCCTCTACGCTCTGCTTGCGAGTGGCCAGGATTGAGAGCCATGCGAGAACTGCCCACAGACCATCTTTCTCCCGGATGTGATCAGAACCTACCAAAAAAACAGGACTTTAAAAGGTTGTATCAAGACAAATCAAGCTTTCTTTCATATTTTGAGAGAAAAGAGGTTCGTGAAAAACAAATTTAGAACTTTATGAACTTAAATGTATAACTGCGCATTTGGTGCAAAAAAAAAAAAAAAACGTTGTAAGTGGACCTCAGTAGAACACTATGATATAATTTGATATGGTTTTAGGACATACCCTTGTAAATAACATTTACTTACATTAATATACACTGTAAAAAAGGTTTGTAATTCTTACAGATATAAAGTACAAATGCTACAGTAAAACATGATTAACTATAAGTAACCTTACCATACATTGTGAGAAACTGTAAACAGTTTAACGTCACATTATTTGTCATTTTACTTTAAAATACTGTCAAATTTAAGGTTTTGCAGCAAAAAGAATGAATTATACAATTTACGATGAAAAACAGTAACAGCACAGTCCCTTTTAAAAGGACAAGTCCCTGAGTCACATATTTTCTTTTTTTTTTAACTTCACAGTGTACTTCCTCAAAATAATCAGCATCTTCATCAAACGTTTTAGTCACTAGGCATGTGTATTAGGGCTGTGCAATATATCGAAATATCGCAAATGTACATATTGCAATATGCATATCGCTACAGCTTGCAATATTTGGGGCCATG
Organism: Sinocyclocheilus anshuiensis; assembly: GCF_001515605.1. Classification (NCBI taxonomy): domain Eukaryota; kingdom Metazoa; phylum Chordata; class Actinopteri; order Cypriniformes; family Cyprinidae; genus Sinocyclocheilus; species Sinocyclocheilus anshuiensis. Next base: position 1,912,211 of record NW_015542377.1, read on the forward strand.
AACAAAAGACAAAGAGAAAATCACTCACTGCTCTTACCTAAATAACTTTTGTAGCTAAATAAGAATCAGTGCATATTGAATTCAAAGAGTAAATACTACGCAGTGTTTTATTTTGCCTTTTTATTATTTGGTTCCTAAACTCATGTTAAAATGACATTTTTATGCAATGCTTGAGTAAAACACTACCGTTCACTTTCAGAAGTTGTTGTAGGGGTGCTTTCTTATTAGAATCAAAATCAGAATGAGCTTTATTCACCACTTAAGTGTGCGCAAACACAAGGAATTTGTTGTGGTTTTACAGGAGCTCTTGATACATACATACATACAAATAACCATATATATATATATATGACACAAGATAGTTATAGAAGTTCACAGAACTGACTCAGCAACAGCTGAGCAAAACTGTTTCATCTGAGCATGTGGCACTTTAAGCATTATCGTATCGCATATCGAATATCGCATTATTTAATGAGTTATCGCATATCACATTTTTCTTCAATATCGCACAGCCCTAATGTGTATATATATTTATTTCATATATAGATTTTTTTTAAATATTTACCCACCAACTTAAATACTTCAAAATAAAAGCTTTTCACCATCAAACCTTCTAAGCAGGTTAATAGTGAGTTAAAGGGAGTTTGATAGCTACTCACCAGTACCAAAGCTTTCTTCACCACAGAGGGATAACTTGCCAGCATCCATCAAGTTTCCAAAGAATTTCCAGCCTGTGGGAGTCTCATAAAGCGGCATCTTCAAAGCTTTGGCAACACTGTATGGCAAAAACAAACAATATATTGCTCTAAAGTTTATGAAATACTATGGCGTGTGTAGTACACACTTATTGAGGTGGTTAAATATATGGCTTAATCACAAAATATAAGTGAGCTTAGATGATCATACTTGTCCAAAGCCCCACTTGTGGGCATACTGCGAGCCAGACCCTTCACACCAGTCTTCTGGAAATAAGGGATGGATGTAATGTTCGCACCGATGACTGCCACAGAGTCTGAGGGGTTTACAAAGAATCCATGCTTACCCAGAACCATGTTACGATCCTGCAAGGAGAACAGCAAGAAGGGAAATATGATGAGGTTTTACTTGAGAATAATTTCTGGTTCATTTTAATTGCATAATTAAAAGCACAACTACTACTGAAATGTTTGGGAGCAGTTTTTTTAATACTTTTATTCAGCAAGGATGCATTACATTGATCAAAACTGAGAGTAAAGACATCCATTATGTTACATAATGCTAATGTTATAATGTTAGATTTACATTTCAAATAAATACTGTTCTTTTGAACTTTCTATTCATCAAAGAATCCTGAAAAAAAAAAAAAAAAAAAAAAAAAAAAAAAAAAAAACAACTTCCAAAAAAAAAAAAAAAAAAAAAAAAAAAAAAAAAAAAAAAAAAAAAAACCTCTCTCTCTTTATTTATTCCTTCTCTTTCTAGCTTGTACTTATTTGAACAATGTCTAAGAACTTGGTATTACAACCACTTCCTGTGTCTGTTTGCCTCTTTAAGAAGAATCTTCTGAAGGATCATGTGACACTGAAGACTGAAGTAATGGCTAATGAATATTCAGCTTTGCCATCACAGGAAAAAATATATTTTTTAAAAAGATATTAAGATAGAAAACAGTTATTTTAAACTGGTATAATATTTCACAATACTATAATAAATTAAGTCTTGGTGAGCAGAAGAGAATTCTTTTAAAAATATTAAAAAATCTGAGTAACCCCAAACGTTTGAACAGCAGTGTATGTGGTTATAAACTTCAGATATAAACTTTTAGACTTACACCATCACCATCAAATGCTGCTCCGAAGTCATATTCACCTCCCTTCATAGTGTTGACCAGGTCAGCAGCATATATTAAGTTAGGGTCAGGATGGTGTCCCCCAAAGTCCTCAGAGGGGACACAGTTAACAGCAGAGTTAGCAGGTGAACCAAGTTCTTCACATACAATCTTCTTTACATAAGGACCCACCACTAGTGTGAAGAACACAGAAAGAGGCAGTCTTCAGTTGGTTCATATATATACTGTTTATGTAACTATGTAGTTTCAGAGGACTTATGTATGTTTTTGGGGGAATACAATCCATACCTCCATGCATTGCATCGAGCCGTACATTGATATGGTTGGGTCCTGAGAGCAACTCTTTCAGAGCAGCAAAATCAAAGATACCTCTTAGCATCTCTGCATAGGATTCCACTGAGTCCACAATTTCAACTGCAAAAGATACAAGACTGTAAACCATTCTGTAGATACATTAATCAAATATGAACTGAAAAATGATTTTATATAACTGGCAAATAGTAAAACTCCAAAATGGTACCAGTAAAGGGCTTGAACGTGTCAACCTCAAAGGTCTGCTTGCCAATGATTGAGAGGTCCACCTTGAGCTCAGGGCAGATGTGATATTCCTGGAGGCTCTTGCTGATCTGAAAGATTTTGTCTGTGATGCCCTCTGGTGCAGGACCTGGGAAGGACAAATCAGACAAACTGAATTCCAGTTCAATACAGTCTTTAATACTTCATCACTAATTACCAATTCATGCATGCATCTCTAACCTCCACTAGATATGTTGAACTTTATGCCAAAGTCTCCATTGGGGCCGCCAGGATTGTGACTGGCTGTCAGGATGATCCCCCCGATGGCTTTGATTTTTCGGATCACACAGGAAACAGCAGGTGTTGACATAATCCCATTCTGACCAATGACCAGCCTGCCAATCTAAGAGATCATGGACGAGACAAGTGACGATCAACTCATGATAAAAGATTATTAAAAATAATAATAATTAAAAAAAAACATTTTGAAGATTATATTCAGAAATACACTGTTTCATAAACCCCGAACCATAACAACCCTGACTTTGCCATCCAGTACAATGTTTACATCACATCAACCCTATTGATGCGTTCTTGTGACTTATAGGACACACATATACTATGGACTGTTACACAACACTGCAATCGATAGGACATGGCTAGTGCATATTCATAAAGAATAAAGTCCTAGTACTTAAGAAAGGAGATGCAAACACTGCGTTCTGTACAGATTTCACTCAATACAGCACTGATGCCGTGTAGACTAGGGACGTGACTGCAGGCACGCCTCCTCCACATCATGGTCGCTGCTACAAGACTGCCTGTTAAAGAAATCCTCACGCCCTTACAAAACGCTCCTTCAAGTTTTTACTTTCTAAATTAAATGCGCTCTGCAACATGATGAGACTGGTTGTTGTCAATACGCAGCGGCTCCTACAGCTACAACAGATTTTTTTCTTTAAAATATAATAATAAAAATAAATGCATACATTTATAAAGAAAGAATGAATGAATGAATAAATATATATATATATATATATATATATATATCATTTGACAGCACAAAAATAAAATAAAAA
>NW_015542377.1:1918985-1923127 GCF_001515605.1 Sinocyclocheilus anshuiensis
TAAAAAGATATTAAGATAGTAAACAGATATTTTAAACTGGTATAATATTTCTCAATACTATAATAAATTAAGTCTTGGTGAGCAGAAGAGAATTCTTTTAAAAATATTAAAAAATCTGAGTAACCCCAAACGTTTGAACAGCAGTGTATGTGGTTATAAACTTCAGATATAAACTTTTAGACTTACACCATCACCATCAAATGCTGCTCCGAAGTCATATTCACCTCCCTTCATAGTGTTGACCAGGTCAGCAGCATATGTTAAGTTAGGGTCAGGATGGTGTCCCCCAAAGTCCTCAGAGGGGACACAGTTAACAGCAGAGTTAGCAGGTGAACCAAGTTCTTCACATACAATCTTCTTTACATAAGGACCCACCACTAGTGTGAAGAACACAGAAAGAGGCAGTCTTCAGTTGGTTCATATATATACTGTTTATGTAACTATGTAGTTTCAGAGGACTTATGTATGTTTTTGGGGGAATACAATCCATACCTCCATGCATTGCATCGAGCCGTACATTGATATGGTTGGGTCCTGAGAGCAACTCTTTCAGAGCAGCAAAATCAAAGATACCTCTTAGCATCTCTGCATAGGATTCCACTGAGTCCACAATTTCAACTGCAAAAGATACAAGACTGTAAACCATTCTGTAGATACATTAATCAAATATGAACTGAAAAATGATTTTATATAACTGGCAAATAGTAAAACTCCAAAATGGTACCAGTAAAGGGCTTGAACGTGTCAACCTCAAAGGTCTGCTTGCCAATGATTGAGAGGTCCACCTTGAGCTCAGGGCAGATGTGATATTCCTGGAGGCTCTTGCTGATCTGAAAGATTTTGTCTGTGATGCCCTCTGGTGCAGGACCTGGGAAGGACAAATCAGACAAACTGAATTCCAGTTCAATACAGTCTTTAATACTTCATCACTAATTACCAATTCATGCATGCATCTCTAACCTCCACTAGATATGTTGAACTTTATGCCAAAGTCTCCATTGGGGCCGCCAGGATTGTGACTGGCTGTCAGGATGATCCCCCCGATGGCTTTGATTTTTCGGATCACACAGGAAACAGCAGGTGTTGACATAATCCCATTCTGACCAATGACCAGCCTGCCAATCTAAGAGATCATGGACGAGACAAGTGACGATCAACTCATGATAAAAGATTATTAAAAATAATAATAATTAAAAAAAAACATTTTGAAGATTATATTCAGAAATACACTGTTTCATAAACCCCGAACCATAACAACCCTGACTTTGCCATCCAGTACAATGTTTACATCACATCAACCCTAGTGATGTGTCCTTGTGACTTATAGAACACACATATACTATGGACTGTTACACAACACAGCAACTGCATTGCAATCAATAGGACATGGCTAGTGCATATTTATCAAGAATGAAAATGTAGTACTTAAAGAAGCGATGCAAACACTGTGTTCTGTACAGATTTTACTTAATACAGCACTCATGCCGTGTAGACTAGCTTGAATTAAAGAATCGGGAAAAAAGATTCTGCGATTAATTTACGTCATGCTGCAGCAGTTACGTCATGCTGCATTCAAGTCCTCCTGGGACGTTCATACTTTTTAAAAAAATTTTATTAAAGGGGTCATATGATGCGATTTCAAGTTTTCCTTTCTCTTTGGCGTGTTACAAGCTGATTGTGCATAGATAAGATCCCTGAAGTTGCAAAGACTAAAGTCTCAAAACCAAAGAGATATTCTTTATCAAAGTTAAGACTCTGCCACGCCCCCCTAAAACAGCTCGTTCTAACACGCCCCCACATATCTACCTCACTATGTGGAAATATTTGCATAATGCCACCCAAATGTTCACGCAAAGAAAGAAGGCGTGGTTTCAGTAACCGCAGTTAGTGTTGAAGCAGCCATGTCAGGGAGACGCTGTATGTTTCTAGGCGAAAGCAAAAGCACTTTATTTGGCCTTCCGAAAGTAGATGCATTTAGGAATCTTTAAGATTACTTACAACAGAACAGCAATGCATTTTATGGACGACCGTTTCGTGAACCTAGGAGAGGAGGTAATTCTGACTTTGCTATGACAATCTGGCACTTCTGAATCAGCTACTGTTTTGTTATTAGTTTAAGTATTTGCTATTGACTGTTCAAATGCGGAGTTTTGCGCATCTTGTGCGTGTGTGTGTGTGCGCGTGCGTGTGTGTGAGAGAGAGAGCGAGAGAGTCTAAGAGTTCTAAGACAGGGAGTCAGCTGTCTTAGCTGTGGCTTGTGTACTGCAAACACATACCAGCTTCATCACTGTGTCCGTCACGCGACTCTGTTCCCCTTTCGGGCTTGAACTTTACATTTATTTTGAAAGATGAAGCTCGCGATTATGGTAAGGGGCGTTACATTTCCGACGAGTGCTTGCGGTGTTCGGCCAATCACAATGCACTGGGTCAGCTGGCCAATCAGAGCAGACTGCGCTTGTCGGAAGGAGGGACTTTGTAGAAAACGAAGCGTTTGAGAGAGGCGGGGCATAGAGGACCTACAATAATGTACAGTATTTGAAAAATAATGTGTTTTTTGAACATTAAAGCATGTCAACATATTCTGTTACACCAAATACACAAAACAATGATCTTTTAAAAAAGCATCATATGACCCCTTTAATGCCAAGGTACCAAATATAAAAATACAGAGAATATCAACATTACATACAAAGAGGTGACATTACATGCAAAGCACCATTTATAGATGTATGTAACAATAAATAAATAATACAAAACAAAAGATTTAACAAAATAAATTAAAAAGATTAAATAAATTAACCGTTTTAAAAGCCTTGAGATTCTTGGAAGGTGAAATAGTTTGGATATACTGTTGAACCTCTTTTTTATAAGGATTTTGATTAGTGAATTTACTGCGGTGAATATGAAATTTTGCAAGAAGTAATAATAGGTTAATAATAAAATATTCATTAATTTTATCTTTTTGTATATTAAAGAAGCCAAACAGTACATCCTTAAAAAGCAGAGAGAAACCCTGGAGTACACAGCGATTGATAACATTAGAAAATTCAATCCAAAATAGCTGTGTGTGAGGACAATCCCAAAAGATATGCATATCAGTTTCATTAGGGTAACCACAAAACAACAGCTTGTATCTATGTCTGATTTAAATCTTTTCAAAAACACTTTAGCTGGGTAAAATCGGTGTAACAATTTGAATGAGATTTCTCTAACCTTGTTAGTTATTATGTATTTCGAAGACAGAGTCCATACTTTTTCCCAATCAATATAATCAACCACATTCTTCCAATCAGTCATCACATATGGAGTTGTTACAAGCTCCTTTTGAAAAAGCGATCTAATCTTATAGTTACGTGATAAAGGATGTGACAAAAAGCATAGTTTTTGAACGTTCGTACTTACGAGTTGACAAGTCGTAATAACGACGTCAGGTGCGTTCAAGTCACTTTGCTCGGAACAATATGGCGATTTTACTTTTTTCCATAAAATTCTACAATTTTTTAAACTTTACATCTACAAAATTATGAATAAAGAATGTGCGTCATTGTGTTTTTGCTTTTTTTATTCAATTTATGAAGGTGATGTAAACTGAATCATTATAGCCTATGTTCTTTGGTAATTATACAATAATATAATATTTTGTATATGTAACATATAGTTTTATTTTACATTACAAAAAATTTATCATTTTATTAATTTCAACAAATTTACCATCAATACAGATGCTGCATATCTAGTCTTTGGATCCGACACGTTTTCTCACTGACACGCTCCCAACTCGGAAACTCGGGGCTTAAAGAAAATTTCGAGTTTCCCACTCATAATAACGACTTTGTGGTGGCGTTCATGTGCGTTCAACTCGTAATATTTAGAATATTACATGACTTTTCAACTCGTAAATACGATCTATCCGACATGACTTGAACGCACCAGTCGGCCATTCGTCCCTGGCATCAAACAAATAAAGTGATAGTGCTTATTATTTAGTTTTTGTTGGTTCGGTTTCATTAACACGGGTGTTATTAAATCAAACTCGCTCATTCTTGCATTTTGAATCGGACATGAACCGACCAGGTCTGGGGCCCGTTCTTCGTACGTCGCTAACTCAGTTAGCTGGATTTGATTGTTGATGATTTGGCATG
>NW_015542377.1:1923557-1969792 GCF_001515605.1 Sinocyclocheilus anshuiensis
TTATGTAGTTTAGTTCGCTTGGCTGTTTCCTTATAAAAGTCCAAAAATTTGCCAAGTTTTTCGTCAGGTGTCTTTTTTAATTATATGATGTCATTACGTTGCTGTCTTGTCGCCAGGGTTCAATGATGACTTGTGAACCGCACGGACTGATTCAGCCCGTCTCGCGTACGAATCGCTCAGATTTGTCAATGTTGCAAACCGATTCATTGAAAAGATCCGGCTTAAATGAACGAGTCGTTCACGAATTGAACATCGCAGTGTGGACAAGATTATTCCCCAGCGAGAATTATTATGTAACGTTTATAAATGTGTATGCAATGTATTTGGAAACACTATGATAAAAAAATGCATAAGAAATTCCAGAAATATGACCTTGCTGTTTATTCCATGGAGTTTTGAAAGCATGCATGGCAGAGCACAACTGCAATTGAAGTACCTGTTTTGCAATGAACTTGTGTGTTAATGACTAGGCAGAGCCACCCTTTCCTATTCAAGGAAATAACTTTTGCTACATGTTACTTTTGCATAAAATTACCCTATTAGCTGCAGCAATCTGGATGATCAGCTGAATAGCGTCTTTCATGAAGAACCGTCCATCTCCTCCCACAACCAGGGTGCCCTCCTGCCTCTGAGCAGGGTCAATGGTGGAAATTATACTCTGGATAAAATTCTCCGCATAATGCTGGTTCTGCTGGAACACAGTCACCCTCTTTCTCAAACCGCTTGTTCCGGGTTTTTGATCGGTGTACGGTTTGGTCTCAATAACCGTAATTTCACCATGTTGCAGCAGCGGTCAGTGTCTGTCACTATCCGGGTGCCCAGCGGGATGTGAGTTGTTCACCACGTAGCTTCTCTACTCACACATTGGCCTTTCACTGCTTAAACGGACACGCCCACATTTAAAGAGACAGTTAAGCCATTTATAACGTCTGTAATACTAGTGTACAAAAAGTAAAACATAAAACTGTTTTTTTTTTTTTTTTTTGCTCTAAATTAATATTGTATCATATGAAAACCTAAACAAACAAACAATATTTGAACATCAGAGTGGTTGTAGAACAAATGATTCATCTTTATTAGATATGTCTGCACTGAATCTCAATATTTATCTCAATATTAACATTTCAGGCTTTTAGTTGTACACTTAAGCAGATCATGGTCTTGTGGGAGAAAATTTAGGGGCCCTTGAAAGCACATGCTGGGAAAGCTGGAGCTCTCGGTCAGAGTTTTGCTGATCTCTTGCATCAACTTTCACACAGAATTCATTCAAAGCAGAACAAAGTTTACAATGACACAAGGTTCGCATGTTGTCATGATATTGCAGGTTTCTTTAAAAAATACAGGTTAAAAGCACTGATCTTTATCTATTATAGATCAGTGGTTAAAAGTCAAGCTGGAACAGTGTCTCGAACGCAAGAGAAACAGATGTGGGTGTCACACTTTGGATAAAAGATTGTTATACAAAAATCTCTGAGCTCTAACAACACTAAATAAAACAGAGGCTATATATTGAATACAAAATTTGAAGAGGTTTACTTTGTTGGTGAGAGAGATGGAGAGCAAAGGAATGCAGTTTAAATACTCCTCACATGTCATGTGACCTTAGTGTCTTGTTCTACAGTTACAGTAGTGAAAGTCAAAGGGCAAAATAACTGACTGAAAGTTATAAATAGAAGCTTAAACCTACATGTGGTGCTAAAGGTCAAGGGCGAATAAAATTTAGGTCTGTGTGTATAACACTCTGAAATTTGGATTGTATGTTTGCCCACTAGCTTAATGCCAGACTAGTGCTTAAAACTAAATTCGTGTATTTATATTGCTTATGTTAAATTGCCACGGTTTCATAGGAAACCCAAACTGATACAACATGTAATGTGATTGGTTACTTCCCATTATGGACTGGGGTAAATGTGCAAAAAAAAAATAAAAAAAAAATAAATTAATCCAAACAAACTGTTCACAGAAAAGAATATTAAATCATTGTGTGAACTTTAAAATCATTGTTCTAATTTAAATAATAAACAAACAAATAAAAAACGATGTAATGACAGTTATCACAAAAAACAATTGAAAACAATTGCTTTATTTACAAAAAAATATGAATATCATGAATATAACTGTAATAACATTAATAATGCTTACAGAAACAGTAAAAAAAACAAACCTTGCATCAACTTTCACACAGAATTCATTCAAAGCAGAACAAAGTTTACAATGACACAAGGTTCGCATGTTGTCATGATATTGCAGGTTTCTTTAAAAAATACAGGTTAAAAGCACTGATCTTTATCTATTATAGATCAGTGGTTAAAAGTCAAGCTGGAACATCATTGTGTGAACTTTAAAATCATTGTTCTAATTTAAATAATAAACAAACAAATAAAAAACGATGTAATGACAGTTATCACAAAAAACAATTGAAAACAATTGCTTTATTTACAAAAAAATATGAATATCATGAATATAACTGTAATAACATTAATAATGCTTACAGAAACAGTAAAAAAAACAAACAAACAAAAAGCTATTATAAAACATGTTTACAATGGTCCTTGTAGCAAACAAAATTATGTTATTTATTTTACAAGCACTATATTAACTGTTGTCTCATACTAAATTTGTTAAGTTCGTAGTAAAAACATTACTGAGACAGTTACAAACTTGGTATGATGGTCTCAACACAGTTGTAAGTCCACTCCTGTTGTTCATTTAAAGCCATGACGTGCTGACATACCTGAACAGAGCACAACTGTTAAAGATATTCATTGTAAGTATAAATATGAGTGTCTGTCATGTAGAACTAGCTTCACTCTAGTTGGGTTCTTTTATTAGTTCTAATGGGAAATAGAGCATGAAATGCACCTCATCCAGCATCTACAAAAGAAACTAGTCTCTATTTGTGAGTGAAAATAGTGTATCTCACCATTTTAGTCCTAGCAGGAACCTCCACAGCAAACACACTCATGCCCCTGCTGCTCGCACAGTTCTTGCTTTGTTCATTGTTGATGTGCACCGTCACCTTCTGATTGGACTACAGCATCGGAAGTGATGGGTACCAAGAAAACAACAGGGAAAATCGGTGAAAAGAAAACATTACATTTCGTTTTATAATCATACATTAACAACAGTGCCACAGGAAATGTGAACACTAACATTCAAAAATTTGGAATGAGTAAAAAAAACATGTTTGAAAGAAAAAGTACTTTTATTTAGCAAGTATACATTAAATTGATCAAAATATTTCTATTTCAAATGCATGCTGTTCTTTTGAACGTCAGTATTCAGCAAAGAATACTGAAAAAAATGTATCACGGTTTTCACATAAAATATTAAGCTGCACAACCATTTTCAACATTGATATTAATAATAAATGTTTCTTGAGCAGCAAATCAGCATATTAGAATGATTTCTGAAGGATCATGTGACACTGAAGGCTGGAGTAATGGCCGCTAAAAATTCAGCTTTGCCATCACAGGAATAAATGACATTTTAAAATACATAAAAATAGAGATTAGTTATTGTAAAAATTGTAACAATATTTCACAACATTCCTGTTTTTACTGTATTTTTGATCAAATAAATGCAGCCTTAGTGAGCATGAGAGACTTCTTTACAAACATAAAAAAAAAGAAAAAAATCTTACCAACCCCGAACATTAGTGTGTATTTCAGATAATTAGTTCCACTGACTATGGCAAAATCCTAAGCCCTCTTAGCAGATCGAATTCCCTTCTATCGGTTGAAATGGTCTTTCAGCTGACTTTGCCTATATAATGGCAATTCAGGACATTGAAATTCTACTCATGACCAGTGCTCCTTTCTATAAAGCATTCCAGTTACTTTGTTCTATTCCCAGTGAATGTTAAGTACTAGAAGTGCAAAAGTGAGGCCTACACAGGCACTTTTTAAAAGAGCTGGCTTTTTTTAGCTTAGAGATGAATGTCATGTATTGATTTTCAGACTTCTTGGGATACAAAAACACCAGCTAAGTGACATAAAACAATAACCAACCTACCTTATTGGCAATGACTGATGAAATCCTGCTCTCTCCTTTGTATGTATAAACCAAGACATTCTCGTGACCCTTGAGAGATCTGGCCTCTGCTTTTGATGTGATAGACCTTTGTACAGCAGAATTCAACATCTTGATACCAGAATCCAAATGAACTGCCTGAAGAGTTGCCTTTACATCTTCACAGTAGACTGCAATGACAAACGGACAGGCCTGGGAGAAAAAAGAAAAATGTACACACATTAGCTCAGCATGTTCTGATTACACTGGCTACAAGTTAGTTACACAAAAAATAAAGGACATTTTCCATAAACTCAGGCAAAAACATCTTCAGTTTATATTAGTTGGAATTACAAGACATTCTCATGAGTAAATCTCAAAGACCTTTGTACCTCCACCATCTCTAAACTGCGGTTGTAGCCCATGGCCTCCAGGGTGAGCCACAAATCTCTGGGGTCACCTTCCCGATCATTCGCTTCCATCAGGTTGAGCTCCAGGAAGCCTTGTCTAGTTAACTCATTTTTCCTTGTGTCAAAGTTCTCTACAGGAGACCAAATACTGTTATAGAAATGCATATTATTAGACTAGATTGGACATTACTTGTTTAAGATCTGGAAGCAATATTTTTATTTTAAAATAAATGAAACATTACTGAAGACTTTGCTATCACAACATCCAAAGAAATGTACTAGTCAATCATGATTCAATTGCATCTTCCAATCCTGCAATTTGGAAAACATTCTGCTACTTTGCAAACAAAAAAAAGAAAAGAAAAGGGAAAAAAAGCCTATTATTACCTAATTTGATGGAGCGGAGTTCAAACTTTCCATTATGTCTTTTTTTTTTTTTTACAAAATAGGAATGAAGAAGGAATCTATCAGTTTTCATGCATTTATCAAAATAACAAAAATAGTCAAATGTCAAAAGTTTCAGATTTAATGACAAAAATAATTTTTCAAAATGTATCATTTAACTTACATTTTGCAGAAGTGGAAAAATATGTTCAAATAAACCATTTAATGTCAAACAACTTTACATAAGCACAAGGTTATAAATAAATACGCTTTTTTGCTGTAGCTGTTTGGACGTAGTTAAACTCCCACAGATGTAGCAGAAAACATCTGGGTCATGTTTGTATTTTCTTCTGTCACTAGCCTTAACCTTCTAACCTTGAAATCAGGATTAAGCTTAAAATAATGTCATACATGTGAAAAGCGTTTGAGAATTGAATAGTTGAAACCTGGCAAGAGGATAGGTAAGTATCATGTCTTTGTGGCAGTTTTTCTGGTGATAATACAAGACTTCTTTACCTTACAAATGGTTGTCAAAAGCAAAAATGCTAGAAAATGCACATCATACTTTGTTAGAAAGTGTGACATGCTAGAGCAAAACAGGGACTATTTTTGGAATTAGCACCCCAAAATTAGTAAGAAGCCAGTATTGGATTTAATTCAGCAAATATGATGTAGAGCGGTGTTATGTGTCTGTTTTATTTACAGTGTGTTTGTATAAGGACCTTTGCAGATGGCCCAAGCATCCTCATCACATTTCTCTCCACTGGTTCTCTGTTCAAAGAAGTTGTACTCCTCTAGGCTCAGCAGACCACTGCCATCCAAATCAATCACTTCAAAGATGTCAGACAATGCCACCCTGTGGAACAAATCAGTACTGCACCTTTGCACAAATTCATTATTACATTCTCATAGATACCTAAAATAAGTAATCGAACATTTATTCAGTCCTCTACCTTAACTCACTATAAATATGTTCGTTTTTAAGATTAGAATTGACTAACTGGAACTCTTTGGTTAGCTCCAGCTCTCCCGACTGGGTGCGGTTGACTAGCTGAGCAGTTTTAGTGGCGGTCTTCCTTGTCCTCTTCATCAGTCTGCAGCCAGTGGTAAAGGGCAAGAGTAGATATGAGCCAGCATTGCGCTCTCCTCTCCACAGAAACCTCTGTTCATCGATCACACAGGACAAATATCTTACTTACTGTTGTAAAATGTAATTGCCTTGATGCAGTTCTCAGTTTAGTATTTTGAGATTTTCAGTATATATACATTGCATATACTAATATATACTTATATTTTACACACACACACGCACGCACGCACGCACGCACGCACGCACGCACACACACACACACACACACAGTCTGGTCAGCTATCCTTGTGGGGACTCTCCATAGGCGTAATGGTTTTTCTACTGTACCGACCGTATATTCTATTGCCCTACACCAACCCTACCCCTCACAGGAAACTTTCTGCATTTTTAGATTTTCAAAAAACTTCATTCTGTATGATTTATAAGCTTTTGTACCCGTGGGGACCACAATTTAGGTCCCCACCGTGACACGAGTCCCCATGAGTCTGTGTGTAGTCAGGTTTAAGTCCCCACCAGAATATATAAACCAGTACACACACACACACACACATAAATATAATAGATTTGTATTTGTTGTATATTTCTTTGTAAAATGAGGAAGGTTATTCTATAAAATGACATTTGTGTCCCTCATATTGAATTAATGTAAAAAAAAAAAAGGCTTCAACAATGAATAGCTGATGCAGAGTTTTACTATATGTTAATATATATATATTACAGTTGATTCAGGCATTTTTTCTAAACACGTCATAGAAAGAAAGAGAGAGAGAGAGATCCTTTTGTCTTTATTCTCTTTACATTTATTTTTCGATGTTTGCTGACATAATGTAATATTAACTAGTTATAGTTATCAGTTGTGTACCCAAGTAACGCATTCAGGAAGAACAAGTCTTCTCTTTTTTATCACTTTAGCATCAGCATTAAAATCAACCCTGGTACCTTTCTGAAGTCATAATTATATCTACACACCCATTAAAATGTATTCACTTAGCTTGAGATGGAATGGTTTATTAACACTTACACAAATTATTTGTTTGATAGAATAATTATATAATATATATTATATTATAATATTTATAAATATAAAAAAGATAAAATTAGTATATTTCCATATCAAAACGGAAAAGGCACTTGTGTCAGATGACGACTCTTATATCATTGCTGAAGAGAATATGTCAACATACTTTACATACAAGAAGGCATTATAATTCAATAATATATATACTATCATATTTAGATGCATTATATTTACTATCATATTTAGATGAAAGTGATGCATTTACCAACCTCCTTATCCCTTAACTCAGTAAAGCAAACCAAATTCGAATCTTCTTTGGTCTCATTCCCCATCACCACATAGAGAGCTGAGTCCACATACATCCACGGTGAAGGCTTATCTGTGGCATAAACATATAGTCAAAAATACTACTACAAAATTTGCTAATCTGCTTAATTGGATACTTTGAATAACTCAAAATCTGTAACTTCAGTAACTTTGGTCTTTAACACCATGTACAATATATTTACCAGGAATTGGGCTAAGGTTGAGGGGACGTATGGTCAGGTAGACGCTGGTAGTCTCTGGTATAATCAGGCGATACTGAAGAGAAACAATCGTTCCATCTTCCTCCAGATAAAAACAACCTCTCATAAGAGTGTGATGCCAATCCTGGTGAAATATGTGTTTAAGGTGCGACACAGTAGAAACATCACAAATCATGCTGGATTAAAAAAAAAAAAACGAAAACAGCAAACAACTGCAGTATCATAATTCCAGCAAGAAATGTTCTTGGAGGAAGTTGAAGATGCAACCACAGGGTGCCACTATTGTAACATCTTTGCTAAAACAAAGGCAATCAAAGACCTGGGTGGAACAAAACAGTCAAATATTTATTTTTGTATGTAATTGATAAGTGAATAAGCCTAAATTTCAATACAGACCATTGAAATTCATATTATACGCATTAATAATGTAATTAAAAGTAAAAAGGCCTGAGGAAACCCATAAATTCTTGTCTAAACAAAGCCTTTTTGCTCTTTTAACTGCTGTTGTTTAGGTCCAGCTAAAATGTTATAACAAATATACTCTAAATCATCAAGTAATCAAAAAATCTGAGTCAAACAGCCTCCTTTCTGACCCATCAGAGAGTAGTTTTGGGAAATAAACCTTGTCCTCAGGTGCCACAGAGGCCTTTTAATGTTTAGAATTGGTTTATGCTTCTTTTCCGAGTGCTAAAAACATGAAATGACACTTCTTCAACAAAAGCAATTTCCTCCCAGAATTTATGCTGGGTTGTGAAACGTGTTAAGGATCAAATCATAACACTTGGGTGGTTTGTCCACCCCGAATCAAAATGAAGAAAAGCGCCCGAGGCAAGTGTCTACTTTAAAAGGCCCTGATGTAGTGTCCCAAGGAGATGGGTCACTCGGCTGGACTAATACACTGCCCTGTCACCTCCCAGAAACCTTTGTAATTTAAAGTCTCGCACACAGACCGCGAGCCACCATAAAACACACAACCTGACCCTTTCCAATCCCTACACCCAATTATCAAGCTCCCGGCTCAGGTAATACAACATGCTGGAACTGAGGCGATAGAACTTTCTTCACCCAGGAGCATCTAGTTTTTTTCCAATCTCTTTGCTTTGACGAGTTTGGTCATTATTTTTCTGTGACAAAGCAAACCAGCTGAGGTTAAAGTCAAAAAGAGTGCAAACAAAGGGAAGGATCAATAGCAGAGCTGCACTCATATCGACCAGGTGAAAATTTGCTACCAAAAGGCTTTGATACTACAAAAACACAGCAAATGTATAGCTGCCCTTTAGGCACTTCAGTTTAGATAAAGTTTAGTATGTAGGCAAAATGGAAGTTCCAAGATTGTTTGTAACAATTTATTCCCAAATAGCTCATTCCATAATTACTCAGCCTTTATTTATGTATGCATGTGTGTATTTATTTAAATATATTAGATTTTTTTTTAATTTGTTTTAGAAATTTTAGGTTGACTTTTTAGGAATGGGCCAGGGACAACAGACGGAAATTAGCCTATAATGCGAACTTTGACTCATTTGTAGTTGTTTAAAGGGTTAGTTCACCCAAAAATGAAAATTTGCCTGTGTTTTACTCACCCTAAAAGCATCCTAGGTGTATGTGACTTTCTTCTTTCAGACGAATCCAATCGGAGTTATATTAAAAATTGTCCTGGCCCCTCCAAGCCTTTCAATGGGGGTAAGCGGGTGTTGGTTGTCAACAGTTCAGAAGATGTGAAATAAAGTGCGCGCATCCGTAATAAAACGTCCCTCACACGGCTCCGGGGGGTGAATAAAGGCCTCCTGTAGCGAATCCATGCATTTTTGTAAGATAAATATCCATATTTCAAATGTAATAAACACTTTTTTTCTCACTTCCGCTGACTGTGGTATGCGGAAGACGTTCAGGCGGATGACGTAGGACGCATGCGTCATGCGCGCGCCTCTGGAAAATGCAGGAGCATTACTTTAGCAAAGGAAAACCAGTCTCCTCTTGGCTTATATTGAAATCCTCCGACATTTTTCTTTACAAATCCTCGTTTTGTGCTTCTAATTCGTGACAGATGTTTTGTTTTGTCTCCGCGCTCGTCACTAATCACGCAACGCCAACGTATTACGTCATCCGCCTGGAAGGCTTCCGCGTATAACAGATGGTGGAAGTGTTTATTACGTTTGAAATATGGATATTTATCTTACAAAAACGCATGGATTCACTACAGGAGGCCTTTATTGAGGCCCCCCCATAAGATTTATTGTGTAATCTTATCCCAACCTTAATCTCTATTCTCAAGAGCTATATCAGAGAGATAGTTTCCAAAAGACACCGGCACTCCCACAATGCAGCTGGTACCTGTAGAGATTTGGGCTCTGCCAATCTGCCACTCTTAGTGCTGCCAGCGCCCATGGTGATGGCCGTGGATAAAGATGAGCGACGACTGCGAGCTGATGATGGTCTGGATGATGAGCGACTGTCTGTCATATGCAAAAATAGAAACTATAAGCTAAAACTATTTTAATGTGGATCTTCATTACAACAGCTGCATCACTAAGCGATCCAAAAAAAGAAAATGAACAATGTAGATAAAGAAAAAAACTGCACATTTTAAAACAATGTTTAAAGTTGAACACCACAAAGCAAAAGAAAATCTCCACTAGTCCTGCATGTACTCATAATAATGACAAATGGTTGCCTTAATCAAAAGGTTTTAAAAGCTCCTCCCTATACAAACCCTCTATTGAGTTCACATTATGGCACAAATCCAAATGATTTTTCATCACACATGAGGGGAGATCAATAGCTTAATCATTAGTTACTATATAATAGACTGCAGTGTGAGGAATGGAAACAGAATTGTGTGTTTGTTTGTTTGCTTTTGTGTACATCATTTGCCTGTGAAGTACAGCTGGCTGAACCCGACCCAACCAATACTGTCACATTTTAAAGGAATAGTTCATCAAAAAAAAAAAAAAAAGAGAAAGAAAAAGAAAAATGCCAAAAATGTACCCAGCCTCAGGCCATCCAAGATGTAGATAAGTTTGTTTCTTTATCGGAAATGATTTATAGAAATTAAGCATTCCATCACATTATTACGGACTCGTATTGTCCAGAAGTGATGGTTTAAAGTTAAAAGGCCTTATAGATGGATTTGTTTATTACAAACATGGAGCCTTTCACTTCACAAGCCTTTAACTGATAGACTGGAGTCATGTGGATTATTGTGATGCTTTTATCACCTGTTTGGACTCTCATTATGATAGCAACCATTCACTGCAGAGGATCCATTTGTCAGCAAGTGATCATGTAATGCTAAATTTCTCCAAATTTGTTCTGATGAAGAAACAAACTCATCTATATCCTGAATGGCCCGAGAGTGAGTAAATTTTAAATTTTGGGTGAACTACTCCTTTAAGACCAAACCCAACCTTAACTCTAATTTCCTCATTCCAAATTAAAGAGAGTGAAGCATTCTGTTGCATTAGTTACTAACATTATACTATAATACATTGTGCTTTATGTTTTGTGCTTCTGTGCAGACTAAGGTTGCCAACTGTCCCGCATATTGGGCTTAATTGATTTGTCCCTTTTATTGACTGCTACGCTGATCTAACCACTGACTGATGCAACAGCAGCAGTGCTGGTCACGACACTTGAGAACAATCACTGTCACCTGTCATCATTTAATTACAGCCACTGCCTCACGCAGTATATGTAGAGGAAGGCTGCGAAATCCTCTGCCGGCTGGTCGCTCCTATACATATACATTATATATATATATATATATGTGTGTATATATGTATGCATATGCACGTATCTTCAGGTCTTCAGAAAGAACAAGAGAAGAAAAGCACCAGGCCCAGACGGTGTGACACCAGCCTGTCTGAAAACCTGCGCTGACCAGCTGGACCCCATCTTCTCACAGATCTTCAACAGATCACTGGAGCTGTGCGAAGTCCCTGCCTGCTTCAAACGCTCCACCATCATCCCCGTCCCAAAGAAACCCAAGATAACGGGACTTAATGACTACAGACCTGTAGCCCTAACGAACAGTTAATGTTCTCCCATTGTGCAATTAAAGTATGTGCAATAACCCTATACTTATTTATCACCCTAAATCCAAGTACATCCCTACAACTTTATTTTATTTTATTCTATTCCTATTCTATCTATAGCACACCTGTACATACAATTTATTATTTTTTTGTGGTTTATATTTATGCATGTGTATTTTATTCACATCTTATTTTTATTATCTGTGTGTTGTTGTTGTCTCCGTGTACTGGAAGCTTGTGACACTATAACAAATTCCTTGTATGTGCAAACATACTTCGCAATAAAGCTCTTTCTGATTCTGATTCTGATGTATGTCCCTTATTCTGTCCCTTATAAATCACGATTGTCCCGTATTTTCCTTTTCTGAAGTTGGCAACCCTAGTGCAGACCCTGTATCATACCTTTCCTCTGTGTGGTTTCCGGCTCTGTTCTGGGCTGTGTCTCTGAAGCTGGAAGCTCAGGTTGGGACTCTAGGCTCTGTGGGGAGTTGTCCATCTGGTTGCCAAAGTTCTGCCTCTTCAGTTTGGCATCAGCCTCAAGCTTCTCCAGTGCTGCGTTCTGACACTGTTCTACTGTAGACTCCAGAAGCCTGCAGAACTAAACAGCAGCCTGGTTAATTCAACTCACCTATTTCATACTATAATTTGTCTGTTTACATTACAAACCACCCTTTTTCAACCAAAACGTGTATTGCTGTTAAATGCTTGGAGATTGTACCTCTGCATAGTCTAACTTCCCATCTTTGTTGACATCTGCTAAGGAAAAGATTTCATCCACTTCCTTAGGTGACATTTTTTCACCAGACTAAAACAAACAAATCAAAATATAAATCTGAAATGATTATAAAAGCAGGCAAACATGGTTGTAAAGAGAGAATGGAACAAATGGAACACATACGGAAGTAAGGATTCTGCTGAGCTCATCGTGAGAGATATATCCATCACAATTTGCATCAAATTTCTTGAAAATTCTCATAAGCTGGTCTGGTTCTGCTGCTTTTTCCTTCTTAAGTATCTCACAAAAATCATCAAAATTCAGCTTATTGGTTCCTGGTGGCCAATATTTGTCTAAAGCTTTCTGTGATGGATTTTTACCTGCTTGCTGAAGAACTGAGAGACAAAACAGCATAGATGGACAATCACATACATTGACTACTGGTAATATTTGGCACTGACATTGGCTAAGTCATTAGAAAACATTAATATATGATTAATATATTGAAATATTTAGAAATATCACTTTCACTAATGTATTCATGTTCATTATACTGTATTCTTTGAATTTACATTATCTACAACACGTTGTTCCTGAATTATGAATGCTGATTGATTAGTTATGAATTGTTACCCATTTATTGATATTATCAATAATATTTAGCCTTTTATATTATGATCAACGTGCAGGTATAAACGTGTTGAGTTGAATTATGCTCACCGGAGCACAGCTGATCTTTTGAAGTCATATTAACCAGACTGGATCTGAACACAGACAGATAAGCAGCCCTGCACGTCATATAAAACCTCTCTTCCACTGAGCGCTGCATTATGAAAATATATTCAATATGCAAGCGAAATATCAAAGCATGTTGTGATAACAGCAGTCAGCTAGAGAGGTGAGTCAGTCTATAGTTTATGGTTGGCGGTGTTGTTCACTACCGTGTCTGATTGCCATGGCTGCCGCGTGTAAACAAACCCGGTGCGCAGTTAAAATGCGATCACGGGAAACAACTGCTCTCAAATGCTCCTCAAACAACATTTATTAATTAGATATGTGTGTGATATAATCTTGTCAGCCAGCACCATTGATACTCTAACAATATTTTAACTCATGCTGTGTGGAATTTCTCTAGTAAATGGAGTTAAACACTGTCAAATACTTTAACAAGCATGTAGAATCACAGATGTGTTTCCGGGGGACTAAATTACTGCCGCACCGCGCCAAACTACAAATAAAACCGCCTGTCAACTCCACCACAAGAAAGAGATGAATATCTAAAATGCCGTAAGTTTATCGATTCACGTGGCTCACTTTTTCTCAGAATTATTAACACTGTTTCAACGTACTATAATGTCAACGATATATGTTTGTGTTCATGCTATCCTTACGAAAAAGATGGTATTAGAGTAAGTACTCTGCTATTAAAGATTACTGCCAAAATACGCCATAATACTGAATAATACTTAATTGAATACCATATAACTATCATTTTACCTGTCCAAGGTCCTCCACGTAAGACAAATACTAAGAAATATTCAATACTTAAGTGTTTTTTAACGATATCACACATCGAATTTAAGTAATAGATTTGAGGTTTTACAATTCTAGTATCATAATTCACGGATAAACCTAATATAGCTAGCCTAGTACAAGAATTGTCACACGTAATATCATCTAGCAATTACTATATTTTAATAAAGCTATTAAACTTGACAGGTATAATTGGAATAAAAACACATATAATGTAACGTTACAATGCAATAATGTGAGAATGTAAATACATACATAAAGTAATATTTAGCTTAAAGAAGTATATTCTGGTATGGATATCATCCACATAAATAAGCAAACCCAAAACTGTTAAAGCCTTAATTACAAAAATCAAATAAACTGCTGATAATGATGTTACCCGTTTGACTGCCCTAATAAACTACATTTCCATACAGTGTGAAGAGAGCCCTTCAGTTACAAGACAAAGAAAATGTGAGTTAAGTAAATCATGAACACATCGCCAGGCTTCTCTACGCCAGGATTTCAGATCAGAAATGGCTTGTTCATATTCTTTTAATGTTTATTATTTCAGCTCATTTTAAAGTGACATCAGAACCATGTCATTAATCATAAGTTATGAAAGTAAAGGAATGAAGTGTTGCTTATTTATTAAAAGCACAATAACATAAAGAAATCTATACCAATGCTTCAAATTAATCTATTTTAGAGCCCAGCTAAGAGGCAAGCACCAAACAGGGACTATTCCCCTATGACTGGAACCCAATTGATGAGTCCCACGACAAAACCTGCAGGTATAAAATCCACAGACCAGCTACTGTGTCCTCTTAGTCCTATAAAACTCATATTTTGCCCCCCATGAGTTTTTATTTTTTATTTTCATTGTGAGCAGAATAAGATGTGTGTGTATTCTTTTCGCTTTCGGTAATCGCCATAAACAACCCCCTGCTCATGTCATGTTGTTGCCTAAATCCTGTACAGTAGGGGTCTCTTGTAATCCAGTGATATTGCATTTAGATTAGCTGTCTGTGTAGCCATTAATAATATCTTTGCTCATGCTGATTTGATAAATTGGTGACATTTAGTGCTTCATCAGCAGGTAATTCCAGAGCAGGTGGGAAGAAAACAAATACCCCTCAAACAAAAGAGCCCATGACAGATGCTGAGAGGTAAGGATGCAGAAATGTCCTTTTAAACATGTTGATGATTCCTGTAATATTTGAGATTATTCTAAAAAAAAAATAAAAAATACAAATAAAAAGACATACTTCATATTTAATATTGCTTAGCAGTTGGCCTATACTTTTAATGCTTTTGTGTTGAGTTACTCTATATTAAACTTTTTACTTGATTATATTTTACAAAAAACAGAGTGCCATTAAAGTCTATTTTTATGAAGCTACTAACATTGGTATAACTGGAGCAGTGGAACAGACAGAAATTTCTCCTCATTACTGGATATTTCCTTTGTCCCACTTGGCTGATAGCCATTATGACTGATCAGAATTTAATGACAGGACATGGAGGGAGTTTCATCACCAGCCAAAAGCCTCGTTGATTTACATAGCACTAAAAATAGTTGGATAAGGAGAGTTTAAGAAAAGACCTATTTCCTTTCCAACGCATACTAACACAGAGCTCCGTGTGATCCATCAAGACAAGCATTAGTTTTGAATTTTATAGTGCAGTCATTTAAGAGGAAGCTAGTTAAATATATATAAAAACATCAATAAAGAGAGCGGGCTTATGATTCATTTAAGAAAGTATTCATTTGGGGAGTCAAACCCAAGAGAACTTCTCGTGCAAAATGTAGAAGAGATCTTGAGTGTGACTGGACGACGGTCCTTGTGTAAGATTTTGCCAACCTTTTAATATGTCTTCCAATATTTTTAAACGTGTATTAAAAATAAATGAATATCTTATTCTTAGTCAGCTTGTCTTCTCACAGACTTAGTAAGGATATTGAATATGAATTCGGAATTCAGTGTCCTTATCGAGCAAATTTTCTGCAAGAATGTAATGTAATATGTGTAATATATTTTGTCATGGCACTTGCCTGAGTTGTAATAAAAATAAAAACAATCTAATTAATAAATATTGTATTAATTATTGGTAACACTTTGCTATAAGGTCCCATTAGTTAATGTCAATTAATGCATTAACTAACAATGAGCAATACATTTGTTAAAGTATTTATTAATCTGTTAACAGAAAAAAATACAAGTGTTCATTGATAATTCACATTAGCTCAGGCCCATTAAATAATATTAACAGATAACAAACTTTTGATTTTAATAATGTGTTATTAAATGTTGAAATTAAACATTAAGTAGTACATTCTTAATAAGTATTTTGCATTGTTAGTTAATGTAGTGTTAACAAATGAAACCTTATTAAAACAAATTAAAGTGGTTTCAGATTTGGTCTTTCGTTTGTTTTTTAATACCTTTTCCCCTTCAGAATTCTGTTCCTCAGGTCTAAGGTGAAAAAATCATTCAAGGACCTTATGAAATACAGGCAACAGCTGGAAGCATTAGTGGTATGTGGATCCAATATAGTAAGAAACCCACAGTCAGTGTATCATTTTGTAGCGGATTGTTTATAGATTGGCCAACTAAACCACTAAACTAAGACTAGATCAGGGTCTGAACCACCATAGACATTGAGAGGCTTTAGTGGTTGGCTAATACGCTTCATCTAAATGATTATATATGGTGCCTCAATCCTGAATATGTGGTACAGACATAAACTAGGCTAAGCTTATTTTGATGTGTGATGCAAGCTATATTTAAGGCATCTTATTGAGGTTGCACACAATGTTGTTTTTGTGTATTTATGTGTTTTTTAAACAGAAATGCCAAATGTAGTGCACGATTGTTCTTACATGAATGTGTTTGTTTGTAGCCAGTAGAGGGCAGTAGTGAGCTGAGGAGTCTTCTGCTGATGAGTCCTGCTGATCTACAAACTGAACTCAAGAGACATGAGAATCTGTGTGAGTCCTTTTTCTTTTCAGCTGTAATTCATAAACTTCATAATGCATGTAAATAAAGTGGTTAACTTTCTCAAGGTCACTTTATAGACATTGGTTAAACTATTTATTTGCTATTAAGAGTATTGGCTATCAATTCTTGCTGTGCGTGAAACATAAAACTGAATTCTTTGCTTTCCAGGTGCTAAAATTGCACCTTGTGCACATAGAGCAGACACAAACAAGGGCCATTTCCAAGGTGAGTGAATTTGGAAATGAAATTAATGTTCAGAATAGAATTTAAACGTTTATTTATTATTTAAAAGCATGAACGATAACACTTATCTTAAGTGGATATCCAATCAAAGATAATCCAGATCAAATAGCAACCACTACACAATTAGTTATGTTTCAAATCTTGAAAGTTTCCCCATCACAACAACAGTCTTTGTTAGACTCTGACACAATAAGTTATGAGCCACATTGAATTGATTCCAATTACAGTATTATGATTGTGACCCCATTGCTTTGCTTAAAAGGGCAAGAGAAAGAAAACATGTTGTGTTCCACTTATATGCGAGTCATGATTGATTTCAAGCACTAGCACAAGTTCTGGATCTTGGTCACATGGGACCCTTGAATAGCCATTTACGAGATTTGGTTTGTCAATGTGGCGTGTTCATAGTCATTTGTTTCGATCTCTGCACATATAAAAGGTTCTCTTTTTCTAAGAAAAATATTTCATTTTCCTAACACAAACAAGCCAGAACTCCTCTTCATGGGACAGAATTAATTAGATTATTTCAAGCACACATTCAGCCCCCAGCAAAGCTGCACTTGTGATTCAGTCACACAATGGTGATTTGTTGGAACTCAATGGTTGAATTGTGATGAAGTTCAGCATGTTTTTAAGATAAGGTCGCCTGAAATTGTTTTAATTAGTCTCACTCGAGGACCTCTGCGTATATGTTGCTTGTAGCTCGACACCAAAGGAATGTCACAATCTTGATCACATGGTGGAGCATGAAATTGATCAATATAATGAACAACAACAACAGTACAAGAGTGTTTTCACATTTACGTCCCTAGAAAGAGAATCAACCCTTTGCTGTTTTAAGACATTATAACATACATTGACAATAAACAAATTATGTGAAAAAATTGTCATTATGTAAAATAATAAAAATTCTGTACAAATTATGCCATTATGTAAAATTAGGACTGATTGATGATTTATCTATTATATTATATTATATTACTATATATTATGTTACTACATACTACTGTTCAAAAGTTTGGGGTAGTAAGATTTCTTTTAAAGAAATCAGTATTTTTATTCAGCAAGGATTCATTAAATTGATCAAGTGACATTTTAGACATTTATAATATTCAGTTTATAATTGAAAAAACATTTCTTTAAAAATACTGTTCTTTTTACATTTCTCTTCAACAATAAATTCCTGAAAAAAGTATCACGGTTTGCAAAAAAATTATAATGATACTAATTACAAATCATCAAATCAGCATATCAAAATGATTTTTAAAGGATCGTGTGACACTGAAGACTGGAGTAATGGCTGCTGAAAATTCAAGTTAACCATCACAGGAATAAATTGCATTTATATATTGCAAAATATATTAAAATAGATATATTAAGTATCACGGTTTGCAAAAAAATTATAATGATACTAAATACAAATCATCAAATCAGCATATCAAAATGATTTATAAAGGATCGTGTGACACTGAAGACTGAAGTAATGGCTGCTGAAAATTCAAGTTAACCATCACAGGAATAAATTGCATTTATATATTGCAAAATATATTAAAATAGATATATTATATTACATTTACATTTTACATTTAGACATTTAGCAGACACTTTTATCCAAAGCGACTTACAAATGAGGACAATGGAAGCAATCAAAATCAACAAAAGAGCAATGATATGCAAGTGCTATAACAAGTCTCAGTTAGCTTAACACAGTACATGTAGCAAGGTTTTTTTTATTATATAATAAATAAAAAGAAAACAGATAGAATAGAAATAGAATAGAGCAAGCTAGTGTTAGAGGCCTTTTTTTGCTTTTGATAATTGTATAATAAATAAAAAGAAAACAGAAAAGATTAGAAAAGCTAGTGTTAGTTAGTTTAAAAAAAATAGAATTAGAATAGAGAGTGCTAGAGTTAGAGGGTCAAAAAAGATGGAAGAGATGTGTTTTTAGCTGATTCTTGAAGATATATATAATATAATATTATATTATATTATACCATTTTAATTTAGAAACAATTTTTCTGTCATTTGTTTTATAAAAAGGCATTTTCTGGCTTTTTCTGTGTTGGAATTGTGAATTAGATTGGTGTGATGAAATCAAATTACTTCAGGAAATCTTTTCTGTGATTGTCCATGAAAACAAACATTTTCACAGAAACGCAGCTAAATATGGGCCATTTCAGTAAACAGACTTCAGTTATCAAACTGAGCATCAGAGTATGTCCTGTACAAATAATGTGTTTCGTTCCAGTGAGGTTTTTCTCATTACATTTTAGAAGGGTTTGAAGTCAAAGCTTGAAATGACCTCAAGTTCCCTAATGTGTGTTCATAAGATTATTGAATATTTTTCTGCATTCACAACTAGGCCAGAACTATTTTTGCAGCAGCTTTATTAAGCTAAATCAATAAAGATACTTAAAGACAAATTACAACCACAGTTAATAAATATATGTAAGTAGCTGAAGATGTTGTAGTTGAAGCTCTCTTGGGACACCATTAGGTCCTGGCACAGATCACTAATACCCTGGATTTCATAGAGACACATCATTGCTATTAGAGTTCTCAAACACACACAGCGCTATACAGGAGCTGGTGCGGATGACATATGATGGCGAGGATATGACACTACTCGTGTAAAAGCAAGCTGAGCACCAGACAGCGTGATACCGCCAAGACAGCTGAGAAAATCCACAAGGATATTTGAACTTTGACAGGCAAACTGCTGAATCCATGTCCCTAACGGAAGCACTTTCCATCCCGGGCAATCGTCAAATGGCTTCCCAAAACAAAACCTTGGGCGAAAGGGCAACTCACAAGCAAGATGTTTATGGCGAAACTGACAAAAGTTTTTCCCATGCATTCTATAGAGGCCATTCCTTCTAAACAATCAGACCGGCTGTAAATTTGCTGGCTTATTCAGGCATGACCAAGTCCCGAGCCTCACGCTACATGTTGCTGATGAGCGCAAAATGGAAAAAGAGAGAGTGCAATAATTCTGAGGCAGGTTTGTCGCCTGGACTGAGGGTATTGATTATTTCTGTGTGGCGAGAGATTTGGAAAATTCAATTAAAGGAGCTGAGCAAAGGATTCATAAATCGGCCCCTGCCTCCACCTCTTCTACACCCATACGGAGACATTGTTATGTTCTTAATCAATGTTGCACTTCACAGTATATTTTCTTTGGAGCATGAAAATAAATAACATTTAAACAGTTCTGCTTACCGCTGAAACAAATTTTATCTTCACGCCGCGGCCTCCCGTGCACATCAGCAGATGTAGTAACGCATTTTTATGGCAAGTTTTCCATAAGAAAATTCTATATAATATGAAATTTGAGATGACAAAATGAGAAGGAAGGGGACGGATCAGCAGTATAAAAATTGATCAGGCTGCAGATGGGGTCGAGCCGTGGGAGATTTGTAAGACAGCCTTAATAGACTGTATTAAAAATTCCTTAAAATGTAATAAAACAAATAGGTTTTTGGTTCTTGGCCGGGACGGGGTCACAGACCCTGCTAATATCACATCAATCCTGGGCTGCTGAAGGATAAATGGGGTCTGTTTGGGGAACATTTTAGTCTTTTTGATGGAAAACACCAGCACAATTAAAGGGCTGCTGTATGTTAGAGGGCTTTGGGTGGGGAGGGTAGAGTTGAGCAACTCTCAGCATGTGTTTTGGTCTCTGATACGAACGCCTGTTATGTCCACACGTCCTGCAGGAGTATGAAATGCATTTAGTCAATGCATTCAGAGGCATTTCAGATCATTTGCATTTAGATCATCTAGCAGCTCTGGCAGCTGCAGCAGTCTACAGAATCCATGACTGATGCATGGATTTACCTGATAAGTTACATGTGCACGTGTCTCATTCATGTATTCACAAAATGATCTAGTCTCTTAAGCTATATCAAGTGTGTGGTAATCTATCTATGTTGCTTTCACAGGGTTGAAACAGACTGGGAGCTCTTATGAATTTCTGAAGGCAATCTTAAGGTGTGTTTTTTTTTCTCTCTACCTGGGTTGTTATTATACTCATTGTAAATTTAAAAGCTTGTCACATTACAGAGATTCATGTAATTCTATAATTCTATAGTGATAAGTAGTGTTTTTATACAGCAGGGTGGGTTGTTTTGACCCTGCACACCCTAGCAACTACCCAGAAACCTCTAGTAACATGCTAGAACGCCTTAGCAACCACATAGCAACATACAGACACAACCACTGGGGCAGAGATTTCATCTCTTGAATCTTATTCATAATACATTATCATGACACCAGAAAGTTATTTCTAGTTGAATTATGCTCAATTTACCATTAACTTAATTTGACAAATTTGATCATTTTAGAGTAATTTGACAGAACTGCTAAATTTGATAATTTTATGCATTTGAGTGTCATACTGTGTGTTTCTTTATTGACAAAAAAATCAATTGTATTGTATTTTTTAGCTTTAATTTTAAACAAATACACTACGTTCAAAAGTCTGGGGTTAGTAAAAACATTTTTGAGCGAAATTAAACTTTTTATACAGCAAGGATATATCAATTTATCAAAAGTGACAGTAAAGACATTTATAATATTACAAAATATTTCTATTTAAAAGAAATGCTGTTCTTTTGAAAATTTGTAATGATCAAAGAATCCTGAAAAATAAGTATAATCTTTTAATCTTTGATAATAACAATAAATGTTCCTTGAACACCAAATTAGCATATTAGAATGATTTCCGTAGGATCATGTGACACTGAAGACTGGAGTAATGATGCTGAAAATTCAGCTTTGCCATCACAGGAATAAATTACATTTTAAAATATATGAGAATAGAAAATTAAATTGTAAGAATATTTAAAAAATATTACCATATTTTTACTGTATTTTGAGCATAATTTTAATTATCCATTAAATCTTAGTTATAAATGTTAATTGACTAGACATAGTATATTGTAATATGCCAGAGACTTGCACAGACGTTTACATGCAATGTGTTTTTTTGTTTGCATAAACAGTGGGTATAGAAAAGAATCAACCCCTTTAAAATAATCACATTTTGTTGCTTTGCGGCCTGAAATGAAGATGTACACGTTATTTGTTTTATCCAGCTGTATTTATCCAGTGCAACTTATAAACATCTAAGTAAAAAACAGAATCACTGAGTTGGAAAAAGGATCACCCCCTTGTGTCAGTATTTTGTTGAAACACCTTTTGCTTTAATTACAGCCTTTAGTCTGTTGGGATTTGTCTCTACTAACTTTGCATATCTAGACTTTGCAATATTTGCCCACTCTTCTTTGCAGAACTGCTCAAGTTCAGTTACATTTGATCCACCAGACATATCGTTTGGTGTTGAGGCCAAATAATTTGTCTCATCTGCCTCAGAATCCTCAAGGTGCGATTTGGCAAAGCTCAGTCGTGACTGCATGTGGCCTTTCTTAATGAGTGGCTTTTTTCTTGCAACCCTCCCATATAAGCCACATTTGTGGAGACTTTGTGATATTGTTGTCTCATGCACACAATGACCACTCTTTGTCACAAATTCCTGCAGCTGCTTCAGAGTTGCTGTAGACCTCTTGGTAGCCTCTCTGTCCAGTTTCCTCCTGGCTCTTTCATCCAGTTTGGAGGGACGTCCTGATCCAGGGAAGGGTCTGTGTTGTACCAAATAAAGCTTTTGAAATTTGAGGCATTGATTAAGATTTGAGGCATTGATAAAGCCTTTGAATTTTTTTTTGTATCCATCTCCTGACTTGCGCCTGTCCACAACTTTATCCCGGAGATCTTTTGATCTTGTGTCTTGCCACCCATAGTTGATTGTTTGCTTCAGTTGCACTACCAAGGACTGGAAACAGGAAAGCTCTTTTCATGCTGAGCTAATCACAATGACCACAGCTAAAAGTCAAATATCTTTGTGTGCCATTGAGAAGGTGATTAGCTACAACTGATTGAGTTTTAGGAGGGGGGTGATCCTTTTTCCAACTCAGCGATTCTGTTTTTTTATTTATTTAATTTTTTTCTGACATGTTGATATTATATCTTTCACTTGGATGTTATAAGATGCACTGAGTAAATACAGCTGGATAAAACAAAAACTGTGTCCGTCTTCATTTCAGGCTGCAAAGCAACAAAATGTGATTATTTTAAAGGGGAGTGATTCTTTTCTATACCCACTGTAATTCTGTGCACAGTCGCAAATGGAATGGTTCTCATTTTTGGCAGAGCCGCAGCACTCTGTCAGCATGTTTGATGTACTCTGAACATCCTGTCAGTCTGAAAGCAGCGAGATGTCTGAAGAAGCTGTCAGTCTTTCCAGCGTAGTCAAAATGAGACAGTGCTGCCGACACCTTGCCATCCCATCTCAGACACATTTACATTGAATCCATTCTCTGAAAGGTTCCCCCCCACCTTTCATGGGGAATCTGACAAAATGTTGATTCTACAGTACACGGTGTGCTGCATCGCTGCGAAAATAGTGTTCTTACTGCTGGCACACAGTCCCTTTAGGGGTGATATGGGGAAAAATGTATGCATACACAGACACACGTATTTGAGAACGCAACAACAGATTTTGGAAAACTACACATGCACATATATACAGAACATAAGAGTATTCTGATAAAAGTTCTGTCTCTTTATTTTGGCAGCCGCTGAGGGATCGTTTCTCGATGTACGACATGGGCAGCTGCTCAAGGTGGATCACGTAACTCTCTCTTTATCACTTCTAGAGGCTGTCTGAAGGACAAAAGCTTAAGCTGACCCAACAAAACACACGTTTGTCACACACTTTGCATTGCTACAGTTGAGAAGAACAAGACCAACATTTCAGAATTCAGCTATTTGGTCTGTTCGCTATGGGCTAAGCTTCAGAAGAGTTTCAAGATGTGTAACTAAGTACGGCATGACCCGACAGCAAGATATGGTTAATATTAGCACCATCTATTAAAATTGTATCATGCACTCTGGTATTCTGACTTGCTGTTTGTTCTAGAGTATGTCAAGTAAGACGGTCAAACCAAAACCTGTTAATTCTCCTCTCATTCTGTGTCTGTGTGTGTGGCTCCAGACCTCGCTCAAGCTGTAACACAGTAGCCCCTTTGTGACCTGATAACATTTATAGTTGTAATGGATTTTTTTTAATGGGCGTCATTAACTCGCACAAAGAGGGGTGAAAAAGATTGCTTGTACTTTTTCCCCTTGATATTTCAGCTTTACAGCATTATGTTCTGATATGTCTCCTTCAATCATTTTTGTTTTACAGCTCGTTGAAGTTGAAGCGTTTTAATGCGTAGCTTTAGTACTAGACTCATGTCTTCAGTCACTTCCAAGATTATTCCACTGTATTAATGAATATTTTTCTTCATTTACTACTTAAAAGAAAAATAAAATTAGTAGTTTATTATTATTTTGTTTATTTGGAGTGAACTGCATGATAAAAAAAAGTGGTATGGCTTAGTGCGATTTTCAAGCTGCAAAAACTGTTATTTAATTATTTAATATAGTAATATTTCTTTTGTTTAATAATTTATTTTAAAATAATTATAACAATTACTATTAATCTTTTTGTCATATTGCTATATAATCAAAAAAATTATGCCCTATGAACAAAGACAGTACACCTGGAGCTTAAAAAAAAGCTTTTTCAATTGCGATTTAAAAAAAAAAAAAAAACACTTTTTCAATCAATCAATCGTTGTTGGGGTCATTTGAAAACACTGGAGACACTTTCATTTGGTACAAAACCATTTAATGATGTATGAAAAATGTAAAAATAATGGCCTTATGGCTTGGTATTTTACACAATACCAATATCCCACTAACTGAATTTGTTTCCAAGGCAAACAAGTGAGAGAAATTCTGGAAAAACTGTATCTCCTTTCATTGGATTCACTCTTCTCAACTCAAGCAAGATCCCTGAACCTCATTAAGAGGAAACTGAATTTTCACAAACTATTCCCATCCTGTTCTATTCTAACCAAAGGGGTTGTCCTTTCCTTTCACCATCACACTGGCTGTAGTTCTTCCTTTGACAACCAACGTCTTTGAAGACATATTTCAGTTTGTTTTCTTCTGACTCTTTTTCCTCTGCGGCTCCATCAACTGGACCAGGTTGAAATATGTGACGAAGCCCAGAAAGTGGAGAAAGGAGAGGACGGAGACCAGCACTGGAAACAGATCGGGCAACTTGGCCGGAGGCTCCAACCACACACTCATAAAGCTCAATGCTGCCATGGCCACCAGTGAAAACCAGAACTGTAAAAGACAAAGTGACAACACTTATTACAAGAGAGAAGAAGTACCAAGACAAAGGTTCATTAGTCCTAGTCAAGTGCTCGGCACGACACAGATCCTTGTAACCTGATGTTTATTTTCAACCCTGTTTCAGGAAGGTGAGTCGAGGTATAAACATTAACATGTCTATTTACGACAGATGGAGTGGAGGATCAGTGGAAATGCTGGTGTGATCAACGCGACCCCCAAATGAAACACTACCTTCATCGTAGGGCCCCCTTATTTATGTCTCTTGTGTAAATAAATATATCTAGGCAAACCTGTGTTAATGACTCACGCTACACAAATAGCACACCTCCTGGTCTCGAACATTCACGCAAGGAGCTGTTGAAACGTTCAGTCCTCAAAAGCACTAGGAAGAGCATGGGGTCAAGCTAATGTGAAAGTTATGGGCTGTTCAGGTGGGCCAGTGTGCTTAACTGACTTATTCATAAGCATCGATGTCATTAACATCAGTGGTGTGGAGTAACAGGCTGTGATGTCAGTGTTAACTTACTTTCCATTTAATGATCCGGCTGAGGTTGAGTTTAGGCAGCCAGTGCTGAGTGAGTTTTCGATCGAGGCCAAGTCTGAGCTCTTCTTCTGTACTTCTCTCTAAAGCAGAGAGCAGATACAAACTCAGAAAGAGGAATGCCAATGAGGTCACCACATAAGGCAACAGCAGACCGTCCTTCACCAGAAGGGGGAGCATGCTATGGAAAACAAAAAACATAAGTCTTAAAAACAAACAGAATCCAAGATGTGTACAATAACTGATTATTAATCCCTCTGTAATTTTTTGAAACAGCAGGGGGTTCAGACCGATGTAGCAATCATCATATACTTGTTACATCGTATAGATAAACTGACACCTAGTGGTGTGAATGTAAAATCAAGCAAATCTTTTCACTTACAAATCATCTTGGGTTACGCATGTAACCATGGTTCCCCGAGAGGGAACGAGACTGTGCATCCTCTAGTGGACACTATGGGGACTGCCGCCAGCAGGACCAGTGTCTGAGGCACGTGTGAAACAACTCCAATCCCATTAGCCCACGTAGCCCTTGACGTCACAGGCAGGGGCCCGGAAGTATAAGAGAGCGCCTGCCGAACACGTCACCAACTTGGTTGTCAGAAGAACATGTGAAAACAGGCAAGCCCTTGGCATGGCGAGGGGACACAGAATCTCGTTCCCTGTCGGGGAACCATGGTTACATGCGTAACCCGAGATGTTCCCCTTCATGCACCAAGAAGTGTTAGGAGCAAAGCGCGGTTTAAGAATAGGAACGCTTTTTATCCGACATCTTCCTGAGATCCGCTCTCTTTCTCTTAGTGCTTGCCCGACTCCTAGAGGGAGGATTAGTCTTCTGATTAGTGTTGTCACGGTACCAAAATTTCAGTATTCGGTACCAATACCAGTGAAAATCCACGGTTCTCGGTACCAATTTCGGTACCAAAGCAAAACACAAAAACATGCTAATTAAAAAATTTGACTATACTTTCATTTAATCCAAACTGTGTACATATTTAAATTTTAAAGGGCTTTTGAAAACCTTCTAGAGTTATTCAGCCAAGAATAACTAAAAAAAAAAGCCCAGAACTGCTTTTCTGACTGATATGACACAAACAATGTTAACCATTTGTACATTCTCAAACACGCATATTTTAGATTCAAAATTCATTTAAAAGCCTCTGGTGTGTAAAAATAATAAATATCATCATGTCTTCTAATGCTCATTATATTAGCGTTAGCCACGCTTATACTAATGATTAACTACTCTAATAACAGCGTTCATTTCAATCCGACATTCAAATTAAAATATTGAATAATATGCAGTGTTTTCTGCGCACCTTTCAGATAGCGCATCAAGAACCGGGTTGACCGGGTACTCGGTACCACCGGTACTTAAAAAAACCCGGTACCGTAACATTTTCATTTTTTTAGTACCGACTTGGTACCAAAGTACCGGGTCGTTTGACAACACTACTTCTGATCCTGCCTATAATCCTCAGATCGAGACGGACCAGCCCCCTCAGAAGTTTTAGAGGAAGACTTGGGACGGTGGGGAATGAGCTTCCTGAAGGCAGTAGACTGCATCTTCGCCTCTCTGAACTTCTCGACTACCGCCTCAGCAGAGGTGCCGAAAAGCCCGGAAGGTGACAGCAGAGCATCAAGAAGAAAGGCTTTCTCACAAGATTTAACTGCAAATGCCTCTCCGTAGCCACCACTGCTGCCATCGCACACCCAATGGCAGCAGCAGTCTGCTTAGTGGCACGAAGAGCCAAGTCTGATGCGGCAAACCCTTGTCCTCATCTAGGGTCTTTAAGCAAGACAGCTTGGTAAGCTTGTAACACAGCCATTGTGTGCAAGGCTCCACTAGCTTGACTTGCCACCACATACACCCTGCCATTCAGACGCAAAGTGGTCTGGAGGACAGAGCAGGAGTCCTTAAAGAAAGCTTGCGAGTGTCACCTCCACACGGGACATCTTCGCGTATCCGTGCTCAGCCACACCCTCAACAATAGCATAATCTGTATGCTGAAAAAGATGCAGCCGAACTGAATATGCACTGTCAAACAAACGGCTCTTGAAGACAACAAAAGTTGCTGATGTTCTTCGGCAGGCGCCCTCTTATACTTCTGGGCTTCCTGCCTGTGATGTCACGGGCTACGTGGGTCAATGGGATTGGAGTTGTTTCACAGGTGCTTCAGACACTGGTCCTGCGGGCGGCAGTCCCCATAGTGTCCAGTAGAGGACGCAGCACAAGTTCCCTAGAAGGGAAAGCATTATTCGTAGTCAGCCAGGATAAATTTACTTCGCGATTGAAAGTGCAATAATGGGTGACCAAGATAAAGCTCCTAGCATTCAACTGGTCCTGCCATTTCAAAATGTATGGACACCTAGTGACGTGGATGTAGAATCACACAAATGTTTGCACTTAGTAGAAATGCATTATGCATTAGTCAGCCAAGATTAATTTATTCTGCAAATGAAAGTGTCTAATAATAGCAGGGTGATCAAGATAAAGTATGCAGTATTCTACTGGCCCTGTCATTTCAAAATGGTGGCCTCCATGAGGGGACCCTCTGTATGAAAAAAAAACTTTTGATTTAATCAATATTATGTCAGATTTAATCTTTTCAGTCAGTTTTACTCTGACTAAAAAGACTTATAATTTTAGATAAAATTATGTTTTAGTTAATGGAAAAAAGCTCAATTTAACCAAATATTTTATATATTAAACATGCTTACACATTTAAAAAATGTGAAAACTGTTATGTGAAAAACAGATATCCAGAAACAATAACATTATTACATAAAATGTACTTAAGTACAATAAGTAAGAACAAGTATTGTGATACAATGTTATTTTTTCTTAACATATTTTCATTAACAGTATGTTTTAATTAAAATGGTTTATCACAATGATGCCCATTTTTTCTGGCAGGTCTTCACCATTGCTCATAAAACATTTTCTGTAACTTGCATTGACGAGATCAACATATAGGTAATGCACGTGACCTTGCATAAGTATATTAGACATGGAAGTAAACTTTTAGCTAACTAGCGTAGCTATTTCCATAGGCATTTGGCTGAAAAACAATAATTTGCACACCAACCATATCATGAATAATACTGCTATTGAGAAAGTGTTGACAAAATAAAACAATCTTTGTGTTAGCAGAACTGGTCATGATGCAGAAAAAAACAATACTAGCTGTGAATTTTGATGCCGCAACATTTCGCCATAATGAGTAGAAAGTGTGCTAATGGTGTGCATTTGGAGCATAGAAAACTGGCAATGTGTTGTCTCTGTATGTTCTTGTGGATATTTCCCCTAATAGTGCAACAATTACTCTATCATAGAATATAATTCAATTATCTTCCATAACAAAGAACATCATGTCTTCAGCTAAAAAACATAAATATGCAGGATTAAAACAGTTTTGTGGAAGCAGGCAGTGTGATTCCAGAGAATGGTTGGTTGTGTTTCTGTTTACACAAAGGGGTCTTAGTTTAATGGTATGTGGGCTATGTCATGTAATCCAGTGATATCCTTACACTAAACCATGCACACAACAATTAGTGTGGACAGCTGGGACTCCCCTATTGGATACTACTTTTCCTCTCACTATATAGTCATTTGTTGATTTTGTTTCTATCTTAACCGTAAGGAT
Source organism: Sinocyclocheilus anshuiensis (assembly GCF_001515605.1). NCBI lineage: Eukaryota > Metazoa > Chordata > Actinopteri > Cypriniformes > Cyprinidae > Sinocyclocheilus > Sinocyclocheilus anshuiensis. The sequence continues at coordinate 1,952,939 of NW_015542377.1, forward strand.
TAATTTATTTATAGTACTGTGATTGTAATTTAGTAATACTTACTGCTTGGTATCTTACCTGAAAGTTGACGCTAGTAGAAACCAAATGGCAATCAGAGGTATTTCGTTGATGACGAGGCAAACTGGCCTGTAAAACATATATTTGACTTTTAAGACTATATTTACTACATTACAGATATGTATGATACCAATGCTATAATTATGTCGTTGAGAGTGCAAGGACTAGGTATCAGTATCATCTCTTCTCAGTGATCCAGTCACTACACTTCCTCTGTCAGCTAATTTTTAACACCCAATAGAGACCCTTAATCCAGAGACATGCCTTACTGATTGACTAACAGATGCAAGATATAGCACAACAATTAAAATCTGTTGCTTGCAGCTGGTTCTTTGCGTATGTGCATATGTTGTAAATCAAAATATATTAGATTTATGACTTGCAAGAATAAACATGCAGAATATGGAAAAATACTGCACTAAACAATTACTAACATAATTGAAGATGAAGTTTGTAATGTCTAGAGATCAACCAATATTGCCTTTTTATCATAGGCTATTTTTATGATTATCTGTTTGATAACTGATATACATTATTTAATTGTTTTATTTCTGCATAATTGTAATTATAACTACATCGTTTATAAGATAGACCCAACGTTAACGTTGAAAAGCATAAAAATCTGTAAAAATATCAGTTAAGAATATCAGTATATCTTAAGTAGTTTCTAGTAATTGCTAAATAATAATTATTTTCAAGCATGTTTCCTTAATCTTCCTACCACCCCTTCTTAGGAAAAATATTCCAGCTATAACTCATGCCACTGGTTGAGCCAAAAAATTCAGTGCAAAGTTATGAAACTGAACACTTCATCTTAAACATGATACTGTTATTTAGTCTGTATCAATGTCAATGTCATAAATTTTGTCTACATCAATGTCAGTGAATTGAGCCAAAGTACTGTTTAAAGCAATTGGATCAAGTAGTATGAATTATATTCTGCTGCTTACAAGGCTGCTAGAAGGATAGACTTCTCATGGACTTGGAAGGAGAAGAGGAAAAAAGCCAGGGAGGAGTTTACCTATAATACAAGCAGATCAGGAGAGTCAGTGGTCAAAAATACAAGCCGCCGAACTGTCAAAGACAAACACATAAACATGACACCACTTAACAAGGTGAGCTTAAACTGCCATAGATTGGGTTTGGACAACAATTTTAAAGATGAAGGCAGGATGAACAACAGAGTAAGAGCAAAACTGAAAGAAAAAAGAAATAATGATTTAATTGAATATATCCATACATTAAAGGTATAGTTTTACCCAAAAATGAAAATTCTGTCATTAATTACCCTCATATCGTTCCAAACCCGTAAGAACTTCGTTCATCTTCGGAACACAAATTAAGATATTTTGGATGAAATCCGAGCGCTTTCTGACCCTCCATAGACAGCAAGGGAACTACCACGTTCAAGGCCCAGAAACGTAGTAAGGACATAGTTAAAATAGTCAATTTTTTTATGAAGCTACGAGAAAACAAAAATAATGACTTTAATTACTGAATTCTTCACCATTCACAAGAGTACCATGACGCAGAGCGACTGACACGGAAGAGAAGAATTGTTGAATAAAGTTCTTTGCGCACAAAAAGTATTCTTATAGCTTCATAAAATTACGGTTGAACCACTGATGTCACATGGACTATTTTAACGATGTCCTTACTACGTTTCTGGGCCTTGACCGTGGTAGTTCCGTTGCTGTCTATGCAGGGTCAGAAAGCTCTTGGATTTCATCAAAAATATCCTAATTTGTGTTCTGAAGATGAATGAAGGTCTTGCGGGTTTGGAACGACATGAGGGTGAGTAATTAATGACAGAATTTTAATTTCTGGGTGAACAATCCCTTTAATAAAAGATTAACTATTCACACAAATGGAGTAGAGAAATACGATCAAGAGGCCCTGTTGCCAAAGCCCGTAATCTATCCCATGAAACTAGAGGACGCGGCTGCCTGATCTTTTTATACATCCTCACAGTCAACAAGAAAGATCCCAGCATGCAGGAAATGCATGAGATTCGGGGATGGCCTGCTGAGCACTCACAGAATTACTTGAACCTCTCAGTCATCATTCTCTTGGAGGAAAATGACCCTATTAGAGATCAATGACACTAGTGGGACAGGAATCTGGTCCATCATGACAGATGCAAATATAGGTGAGATAAACTACTGGAAAAGCATATAGGCCACGATAGACTTCAAGCAAAATCGAAGAACTGCTGTGGTGTCATTTTAAACAAAATCAGGCCAAAGCAAAGTTTGTTTGAATTTCAGGAGTTGAAAACAGCTTGCCAAAGTGAACTTTCCAGAAAACTGCTCTGGCTGGTAAACACCTTCTTAAACTACTTAAACTACTATTGGTCCATGGCGATTACGTAATAGGTAGGTAAGCTCTCGGGCTCCGCCTTCTTTGATGTGGAAATCTTCTGTTCAGTCCATCAAGGTCAGACGTGAGTAAAACCATGAACAAACTGGAGAGCTGCTTTTTAATAGAAAGTGAAGATGTAATTATAATCGAAAACGACACTGACATTGTTTTTTTATATTTAATACTGTAAAGCTGCTTGCTTTAAAGCAATTTACTGTGTATAAAGTGTTAAATACGTGACATGACTGGACTGCCGAATTGCAGAGCTCTTGCAAACATATCGAACATCGTTATGATCAGATGCTTAATTGCTGTTTTCTCATCACTGTCATTTTTGTTATGCGTTTTTATTGAATTGAATATGTGCAGTGCATAGAGTTCTCAGCAGCATGTGTGGTGTCGCTAATGCCGGGTACACACTGCTCGACTTTTCCCACGATTTTCATTCGCCAAATGGCTGAAATTGGATGCAAATCGATGAATGACAATCATGTAGTATGTATTATCAAAGACTCGATCTGAGATCGAGTGCAAGTTCAATTCGTCACAGATGCCGGTGAAATATTTAGCATGCTAAATATCTGGACCTGTCTGCGACTCCTGCAGTATGAAATGTGTTTTGACTGGAAATTACATCGGCGACAACCTACAGCCAATGAAATACAGCCAGTGCTTCTCAATGCAAATGAGCACACAGACAATTTGTATCACAAGCTTCTTGCGGGCTACAGTTTTTAACAGGAAGAAATAATCCAGTCTCGAACAAGAGATCTTATCTCACACATGATCTTAAGTTGTATCCTGTATTGTTCCTGTATCACTTCTCACCTGAGTTTGGTTTTGAAACATAGTTTGTAAACAAGACATTTTCACACTGAACCTAAGATAATTTTCTTGTCTTTTAAAAGTCATATCCATTTGCTTATAAAACTACATGAAAAGGTGAACTCCGAGCTGACCGATGTAGCAGTGGTCTTGTACATATACTGATACCTAGTAGTGCGGATGTAGCATCATGCCAATGTTTACACTTACTAGAAATGCATCAGATTCAAGATTCAAGATTTTTATTTGTCACATACATGGTTATATAGGGAATATATGACCAGCAGTGAAATGTAAGTCAGGTCCGCTCCATGGACAGGGGACCAGCGCTGTTTGAAATAAAACAGGTTTTAGTAGGCTGCTTATATAACTTCAGACTTCATCTCACATGAATATACATGATTTTAAACATTTTTAAAATCTTATTGGTTTCTTAATTTGTAAAACTTTTTATAAGGAAATCATGTTTGAGTTCACCCTGAAAACAGACCACTGAGAAAATTAATTACGGACCCTGCAAAAATAAGACTAAACAAAGACACAAAAAATTATTAAGTGAATAGTCAAAGAAATCATCTTGACCAAACCCTCGCACCTGCAGATTAGTGTCCACATATCAGTATCTCAAAATCTTTCCGATATCATTAACTACCCATAATCCCACTGTGCCCTCTGTTATAATGAGATGTTTTTCACAAACATGGTAAGATGGAATACACTGAGAAAGATTTTGAGGAGGAGATACATAAAGAGACAAAGGAAAAGGAGAGAGGGTGGTGGGTAAATGGATGGTGAAGGATTACCTGAGGAACAGCTGAGTCTCTCTGGACAGCAGGGTCTTGATCTTTATCAGCACATTCAAGCTGCACCATGTGTTAGCCACTTTATCCTGTCAACAAACACATGCTGTCAAAGTCACTAAACTAATGCGCTCCGGACAGAATGACACAATGAGAACAAATGATACACTGACCGCTAGGTCAGTTTTCAAGTTCTTTATGAACATTTGTTTAAACTAGGCTATAGTATAAATTCATGGGTGTTAACTCAATTTAAATTAATTTTATGCTTTAATAAGTAATATTGGGGTAAAATAAAAGTGAGTTCATTTAAATGTATGCAGATGCCTTTAAATTACATATACATACAAAATTAAAATGTAAAATATAGAGAATATTACATAACACATATCACACATATGACACAGGAAGGATGTATTGTATATTTATTGATTTCTCTAAAGCTTTTGACAGTGTCCAGCATAATCTTTTGTATTTCACTCTCATTAAAGGAGACATATTATGCCCCTTTTTACAATATGTAATATAAGTCTCTGGTGTCCCCAGAATGTGTCGGTGAAATTTCAGCTCAAAATACTCCACAGATCATTTATTATATAATTTAGAAAATGCCTATTTTGAGTGGAAGCAGAAACACGCTGTTTTTCGGGCCTGTCTCTTTAAATGTAAATGAGCTGCTGCTCCCCGCCCCCTTTTCCAGAATAGAGCTGCGCCATTACAGCTCGGACCTGCTAAAAAACATCTGTTTTGGTTCTGATTATTATGTTTGTCATGCTGAAATCATGCGTTTTAAACCATATTAGTTTAAACTGCTGATATAAGGTTTTCTGAGCACACACATCCGAAGCACACGAATAGAAAGCGGCCACCAGACAGCATGTGAGTACTAAACTAAGTTCTCATTCACACACAAGTTTACGTTAAAAACACACGAGTTACAAAAACAGTCGGTTATGTCTGTGAAGGTAAACAGCTAGGAAATAAATCGCATGTTTATTTTAGATCTGTGTAGCAGCAGCAATATACAGTAAATAAATCAATAAATCCACTGCTCTCTTGTGTCCTCTGAGGCTGGGACAGTAAATAGTGTTCTGTGCTCGTCTGTGCAGCCAAAGGCAGAATAGTTAGCATGTTTTGCTCAAACTCGCCATGGCATTAGAGCTGGTACACCGTTGTCCCTTGCGAAATCAAAATGACGGTGCCATGGGTGGAAACCATAGACTGTATAAAAACATGGACGTAGTGTCCGTGACATCACCCGTAGGTTTCTGAAGACCGTTTTTGAAGCTCAAAGTGGGCGGAGCGGGCCGTCGCCATCTTGGCAGAGCGTCACCGCACGTCACTCCCGGATAATCGAAAATGGGCAAAGAGGCAGGACCTGGTTGCTGAAACCACACCCACCTAGCTCGACGGCGGTGACAGCAGCGGCAATCCATCTGTCACTCAAGTGGCCACGCCCTTAATTATGCAGAACTTTAAGGCTTAATATCATTTAAACGGATGAGTTATAAAAAAATTCACCCCCTCACAGTTGTCACATGAAGGGCAAAATTAACTATATAGACCAAAACCGCTTTTTGTACCAGGCTGTGTAAAAAAAAATTTCTGCTGTAAAGTTGGGCATTTTAACATGGGGAGTCTATGGGACTGACTCACTTTTGGAGCCAGCCTCTAGCGGCCAGTCGATGAATTGCAGTTTTAGTCACTTCCATGTTGGTTTCACAAGAGAGACCGGAAGGTTGCCGCTTGGTGGAAAGGTGCAGATTAAGGGGCGGTAATATTATGAGATCCCTTTGCCACGTCACCAAGGGAGCGAAATCAGACGCGCTTGTTTTTTCAGAAGCTTGCAGAAAAAGGCTTACCAAAACAAAGTTACTGGGTTAATCTTTTTCACGTTTCATTGGTTGGTAGATGCACCGGGGACCTGATTATAGCACTTAAAACCTGGAAAAGTCAGATTTTCATGATATGTCACCTTTAAGAATGGCATTGGTAGAAAAGTTTTTAGTGTATTGAGTTCTATGTATTCTAAACTTAAATCATGTGTGAAAGGAACCGATGGTCTTACAGAGTATTTTGGCTGCACCATTGGTGTAAGACAGGGCTGCATGGTGAGTCTACTTTTGTTTATTCTTTTCTTGAATATATAACAATGTTGAAGAAATTTTTTAAAAAGGTATTCAGATTGAAAGTATCACAGAAGTACAGACCTTGTTATATGCTGATGATATGGCTAATATAGCAGATACAATTGCAGGGTTACAGAAACGGATTGAACAGCTGGAAAAATTTTGTAATCTTTATGGTATGAGAGTGAATTTGAGTAAAACTAAAATTATGGTTTTTAGAAGAGGGGGCTCTCTAAATAAGTGGTACATAAGTAAAATGGTATTTTGCTGGTGAACAGATTGAAGTGGTTAATTGTTACAAATATCTGGGTATGTGGTTTACACCAAAATTGTCATGGTGGAAAACCCGACAACGTTTAGCCAGCCAAGGCAAGAAAGCAATGCTTTCCTTGCTAAGGTTTGTTCGTAAACATAAAATTAGCTGCAATCAATCTTTGTATTTGTTTGAACGCATGGTTGCACCGATACTTTATTATGGATCTGAGATATGGGGTTTTGAACCAGTGGAGTGTATTGAAAATGTTCAGGTATCTTTTTGTAAAAAACTCCTGTGTATCAGTACAAGTGCGAGCAATGTCGCTGTCTTGGGTGATCTGGGTAGATTTGTATTGTCAACTTATATGAAAAGATGTATCACGTATTGGATAAAACTAGTGTCTATGTCTAATCATCGTTATCCAAGAAAATGTTATAATATGCTTTTTCAATTAGATGAAGTAGGTAGAAAAACATGGGTTACTCGTATTAGAGTTCTGCTGTATTTTTATGGTTTTTCTATTCACAATATAAGTCTTCGTTGATACAAGAGAGCTACATTACGTCTGTGTATAACATGCAATTGGTACGATCATTGTTCCTTTTTAGATGTTCAAGTCACCATCTTGCTATAGAAACAGGCAGATGGAGTAATACGCCAATGGCAGAGAGAATCTGTAGTTATTGTAAGTTAACATCAAATATTTCTGTGATAGAAGATGAGAAACATTTTTTGTATGATTGCTCTTTGTATGAGGATTTGCGTAAGAAATACTTAGGTAATCTTGTTCTTGTTGGTGATGTTTGTATTGATGTGTTAAGTGTTTGTGATTCGGGGTATGCATGGAGATTGGCATTGTATATATATATATATATATATATATCATGGAATGAAGAATAGATTATCTGTCATGTCATTATGACTTTTTGGAACTATGGGCCGAGAGGCCATGTATTCCTGGAATAAATCTGAAACTGAAAACATATCACACATCAATACTGAATGTAAAGAAACAGCATACACCACTCTTGATAACTAATAAACCACCTAAAATCTAATATTAAAGTTAATATTTTATTAACTTCCTGTAATAAGTAACTTTCTGTTGCTAAAAATATATATTATATATCTATATATTACATAATATATTATGAATATATTGTGTCAAAAAGAAGGATAAAAGTGTTTTTTTTTTATATCCCAAGCTATGTTAGGCCTCAGTGTTATTTTAGCATTAATGATATACTATAATTAATGACGGTATTTATTAGTATTTTGTTATTAAAATTATATATTTTAATATTCGGTTTTCACTTTAATTTTAGTGTTAGTAATTTTGTTATGTACTGTTATTATTTTTATTATTTAAAAATATTTCTACATAGCTTATTTTTAAGTTTTATTAAATTTAGTATTTCTACTTATTTAGTTCAGTTAGTTGCCAAGGCAACATTTCTCATATCATTGGATTTTTTTAATTATTTTTTTCTAATAATCTGAATATTAATATTTTATTTTATTTCAGCTTTATTCCAATTACCTAAAACTTTTTAAATAGTTTTTGTTTTAGTAAACTTCTGAAATAACCACACATTTATGATCATGCTTACAAAATTAGCACCGACATATTAGGTAAGTGTCTTTAAATGGTATGTGGCTTTTGAAGAGAAAGCAAATAAGTGACATTACTCGGCGTAATCATTTCCCAACTGAAGGCGCAATAAAGATTCCTGTGGGCATTCTTGGGGGGCATTGGTACAAAGGGCAAGGGTGAAGTATTACACTCCCATTAATTTTCCCGTCAAGTAACCATGATGTCAAAAAAAGCTATGCACTTATTTGTAAACTTATGGACACAGGGTTAAAGGACTGTCCTAATGCATAACAAGGACATGAATAACGTCACCGAGGTTGCAAAGACTGTGGTTTTACCACATACAGAAGACCAACTTGCACCCTTTAGGAAACCGATCCGTTCTGAGTGCTCGTTGACCTTTCTTCTGGGGTACCGACATGTGATTCCTCAAAGACTGGCGGCCTTGAACAGTTGTGGAACAACAAAATTAGTAAATGTTATGATAGTTTCAGCCCTGCTTCTGAGAAATTCTCCATAGTGCTCAGTCCTCGAAAACACAGCTGCTGTCTTTCACAGTTGTGTGAAGACGAGTGGACACTACAGCTGAAGATGATACCCATCAATGAGACCCACTTTGAAAAATGTTTGTTTTTTTGTCTATACAGTGAAAGTCAATGAGGTGCATTGACAAACCATTGACTTTCATTGTGCGGTCCAAAAAAAAAAAATCTGTGTTCCACAGAATTTTAAACAACTAACAGGTCTCACCATACTTGCCCAGTTGATTAATCTCAATACATTAAAACAATTGTTTTGTATTACACGTTTTCTAAAATGTTGTGTTAAAATTTGCATATAAGGTATTATCTAATGAAATACACAATAATTTGCATACATTTCTACAACATAAATCTAAAGATGTGTATTGTAAATGAAATCTACAGATGCAAATAAATAAACTGTAATAAAATTCACACTTCAATTTTGAATTTGCATGTTTTCTTTCCAATAGTCTGAAAGACGACATGTTATGGAAGCAAAATTTGCCTAAAATCTAAAAATTTACCAGTGCCCGAAAAAACTATGGTTTTGCCTGTAGTAGTGTCATGCCTAATTTTAATTTTTTACATTTGACTTTTTTCTACAGACAAATAATTTATCTATCAGCTAAATATCACCTAGCTTTACCATCCTCTGATGTATACATGATAGCAACAGCCAAGACTCGCTTAGCGATCCCTCCGTCACAAATGCTCAAGGCTCTAGTTTAGAATTACTCACACCTTGTGTATTATGTTAGCCTCGTGTCAGGCAAACGCATGATATATTCTGGGCCCTGAGCCCTGCAGAATTTTCAATTACTTCTCACAACACAGCTCCTTTGACAACAGGGTTTTTGGGTCTATTTCAAAACCAAGCCACAGTACTTGTTCACCATGTATTTCAGTATTGACTTGACAAAAAGAGATCATATCTGGCTTTAGACAATGAACAGGACACAGCTCTGGCTTTCCAATAAACTCAACGCGAGACCCTTGTTTACTTATCAGATCTAAAGGATAAATCCTGCACTAGACCCAAGGGGTTTCATTGAGGTAATCTATGAATACAGAAAGATCTGACTGGCAAGATGTGTATTAAAGTCAGTCTTCTATTTGCATTAATATCACAGATCCAAAATTGAACACAGTTTACAGTTTACTGTATGTAGCTACATAGGATTCTAGCAACAGCGTATTTATGCGTTCATGCATGCATACAGAGAAAAATGTAATGCATGTGGATAAGGATTTCAAGGGCATTTCCAAGCCGACCCTTCATTGGAAATTTTATAACAGGCAAGCACAGAGCTGAATAAGCATCACGCTGTAATGATGGGTTTAAAACTCACTCCTTAAGCAATAAATATGACTGATTTACGTAGATTTTACCTCAGTGTTTTACATAAGTAAAGCTCAAAGCCCGATACCCAATTGTGCAAATACTGTTGTGAATGTTAGCAAACATGTATTCCTCAATTTTCAAGGCAAGGTAATCTCAGTTATCCAACCACTGGTTCAAAAGAATCTAAAAAGGAGCCTATTTAGATGAACTTGAAGGTGTTTGACATTGATGCTTTGTGATGCTACATATACATTATGTGAATTACCTCAAACAAACCCCGACCAATGGGAAAAAGGCGATGAAGAACTTGCAGACGTTGTTTGGGGTCAGACAAAAAGGGCATCCAGCAGAGGGCAAAAGTCACCAGTACAGTCAACGAGATCTTTGCCAGATGAAAAAATCTGGGTACACAAAAATTTAGCAATATACTTTGGTTATACAAATGTCTTCAATTTATTCTGTGAACATAAAGATATTTAAAAAAAATATATTAAGTCATTTTGTATCATTCAGGGATAACATTGTCTGTTTTCCTAACAATTCAGTAAAGGTGCTCTAACAGTTTTTTATGATTTGCTGACCAACACAACAATCTTGAACATTTTAAAAATTGTATACATATTTGTCATAAAATACTGTTTATTTTATATTAATAAGTGGAAACAAAATACTTGAAATGTGTTACACATTCGAAAAAATATTTTCCACAATTAATGGGTCATAAATAAGGTCACTCGATGACTTGAGTAGAGACAGCATGCTCTCACAGTTTTTCAGTGTACTGTATACTGGAGCAACTAACACCTCTCAGCTGTAGATATACAGTTGCACGCACAGGCATAGCAGGGAGGGTCAGCCATGGCCAGAGAGTCATCTGGACATGTCTCTTCCCAGGCAAACTAATCCACCAATGCATCTGCCTCCAAATGCCCTTGGTACATTGTTACTAAATCAACAAATGCAAGACAGCAAAGAGCAGAGTGCTTGCACTGAAATTGGCTGCAGGACTGGTGTAGAAATGAATCTACACTGCATACAAAGTCAAACTGAATAATAAAAGTTCAGTTCAGTTCAATTAAAAAAATTCCACCTTTAGAGATGAAGTGCCTAATGATGAATATTAAGGATTTGTTATTCTCAGGCATAAATAAGGCTATGACACTTGCAGCTGGACTGAAAGCTGGACACATGCAGCTAAAGTTGTAATTAGCATTGTCAACAGATGTATTAATTGTGTGCAATCTTCCATTAACAGGGCTTTTTCACTTGTAACCATAATTCATACTTGCTGAGATTGGGTGATTATTATATAAACGATTATACAGTATAAAAACTTTGATTCATTATATATATATATATATATATATAATAAGTGTCTTATGCTCACCAAAGCTGCCCTTATTTGATAAAAAAAAATATAATACATAAAGTAAAGAAGCTTTTTCTCCGTCACTGATGTGGGATTCTGGTATGTGTGTCTACTGAACAAGGAAATGCATTGATTGTGATAAATAAATCTGACACCATTTAAGCCTATAATTGGTCTCCCAAAATGTCACCAATTGGCAGGCCAACTTTTACTACACTAGGTTTTGTACCTTCTGGAATCTCTTGAGGTCTGCTTAAATAACTCAATTAATCAATTTTAACATATTATTGCAATAATTAATTTAAAAAAAAACACAATGTTTATGCAACAACCCAAGAGACTCACCCTCTCCCAGTCAAGCCCTGTTTGATGCACTTGCCCAGGAGATAGCAGAAGAAAGGCAGTGAGTGGTACAATTCCATTTGCTTGTAATTGAGAGCCAAAGTGAAGGCCAAGGAACCAAACAGATCCCAGCCCAAACCAAGTCCCAATATCCCCCATAGAGCCAGACCCAGGCTCACACTGTTATATCTGAAACTGCAGTTAAAGACTATGCACATGCTGCTCTTTTTGGATCTTAACTTCTTGACATGACTGTGAATAGCTTAAATGAATAAATACCATAGCAATTAAGGTAAAGGTTAAAGGATACTGAAAATGACCGTAGTCAATCAGTATAAGTCCTGGATACAGAAGGATGCAGAGAGCTGTGGCAACCTATGAGAAAAAAAAATGATGCATTTTGACCAAATCAAAGCATGTTAATGATTACAAATACAATTTAACAATATACCAATTCAAGGGCAGTCTTTTAGTTACCTTTTGTTTAGAGGACCCATCGCAAAAGTAGAAGCAGTAAAGCAAAACTGCTGGAATGTAGATCAAAATATCTGTAAAAAGAACTGTTGGACCAAGAAAGGTTCATATTCATAACCATATCAATATTTCTCCTCATCAACAGAGATTTACATTTACATTACATTTAACTATAACTAGATGCAATCATATGACTGTTGACTCTGACGACTATAAACAGTTAAAAACATTATAATAGATTATTCAAAGCACTTCAATGCAGCAATTTAAACACACTCATAAAACTAATAAATAGATTTACATTTTAAAGGGGTCATGAACTGCCTTTTTTATTATTTTGTACTGTTCTCTGAGGTCCACTTATAATGTTATCAAAATGTTTACATAAAAAAACATCATAATTTAGAAGTAATAGGCTATTTTCTGTCCTGTTTTGACCTCCCTCATCGGAACGCTCTGTTTGAATAGGCGTAGTGGATTGTAGACACGGAAGTAAACGCCCACTGCTTTGACTGGCTAACAGTTGTGTATGTTTGATAACCTACAGCCTTCATAGATGGACACTGCTGTGATTTCTGTTAAAGCGCATAAATACTCAGTACATATCAAATGATCTGTAATAACAGACAAAGCAATAGTGACCATGTAATAAAAAGTTACACTTGTGTGGTGCAACATTACTGTCGGTTCCAATATATTTGGCACAGCATCGTCTTTTAGTTTCAATCTTTCTTATTTGTAAACGAATCTGTGGTAAAATGACGTGAACAAAGGACCACGTTCTTACTGACGTGGTCTGGAACTTCATTAAAAATAAAGTTCATATCAGATGGAACTTTGCCTCTCTCATTATTTACACTATATGCTTGAATCGGTGGGCGGGGCTAAACAGGCAGTGATGTAGAAGCAGATGTTGATCTACTTCTGCGTAGGTGGTGTTTGGCCACACTATTACGCCATAATAAAGTGGCACGTTCCAATTCTGATTTCTCAGTTCATGACCCCTTTAATATTTACTTTTTATAAATTAACATTTTAAAAATGATAGATGAGCAATTTCCCTGAAAAAGAATATTATATATATATATATATATATGTGTGTGTGTGTGTGTGTGTGTGTGTGTGTATATATATATATATCTTTTCTGATTTCTCAGTTCATGACCCCTTTAATATTTACTTTTTATAAATTAACATTTTAAAAATGATAGATGAGCAATTTCCCTGAAAAAGAATATTATATATATATATATATATATGTGTGTGTGTGTGTGTGTGTGTGTGTGTGTAAATATATATATATATTTCACAAGATGTTACATGATATACAAGTGTATTTGAGTAATTCTATACATAGAACAAGCATATATTTTACATACAAAACAATAATAATCCTTATTTCTGCACTAGTACATAATTTAATTTTCAAATTTACATTTCGTTTAGAAAGGGTTTGTGGTCAGTCTGCTGAATTTGTGGTGACTATGGTAACTATCATCAAGGAAGCTTCATTAGAAATAACTTTACTTTAAATAAATACTGTAGAAACAAAAGATTATAAGTGGTTTTATGCCTTTCATAATTCCAGTATTTCTGCAAATTCAGTAAAGTTAAGAGGTAGAAATGACACTGCCATCTAAAATATTTGAAATAAATGACATCACTACCTACCTGTGACCCTCATGAACAACTTATGTGAGTGGCTTTCATAGACTCTAGATGCATGCAACTCCACCCATTCAGGATTGAGCAGCTTTGCTCTATAAAAATACGCACCACACAAAGAAAAATCATCATCATCATCATCATCAATCCATGTTCAACTGATAAATGGAATATATATACCTCTTATATATATGGATGCTATACCATGTAAAAGAACACTTACACATATGCACAGGCCAGGCTGTGATATGCTGTCAGATGAGGATAATCAAGACCCCAGTAGTTCAAAGCATTATTTGTAGTATTGAAGTACCTAGTTTGACAAAAAAGAGAAAAAAAAACTGTTAGGGCCTTGGCCTTATAAATAAAATAATGTGACGTTTAATTTCTACAATATATAAGGAAAGGGAGCTTCACCAGTGCTGGTTTACTTAGCCATGAAATAATAACGAGAGACTAACCATTCATGAACAGGTAGATTGTAAGTCACTTCTTGCCAGTGTCTCTGTGCTTCATAGTCCCCGAACACTGGCTGTTTACCTGCACCTATTCCATTAAATGACATGCAGAATAGCATGATTTATTAATTAAAAAACGTAAATTTATAATGTACAATACTATTTATGTATAACATTCTTTCACGAATAATGTTTATCCCCCTTGCTTGTCGTTTTAGTTGAGCTGATCTTGCTTATTTACATATGAATGAGTTGCTCCGAACAATTGCCACTGGTGTCAATACTGATCCTAAATAAACCGGTGCATTATTGGAAACCAACCTGAGTATGAGTGAAAAGACACCGTCCATCTCGACGTTAAACCGAGCAGCACGCACAGTGAAATAAGGCTCCAGTTCTCCATGTCCGGTAGTCTTTACGACTTTTGATTTACAAATCATAACTCTGCAGCATCGCTCATGCTTTCCTACAGAGCCCAATCATCGGATGAGATTCACTTCCTGAAACAACACGTCAGCGGAGTGGCGCTTCGTGATGACATCATACATTAGCAGGTGGGTTGAAGTGATTGAACAGGTTGGGCGTTTGCGGTCTGATCAAAACATGAAAATGTTGGTATTAAATAAGTTCTGGCTCAAATAGAGTATTGTAGTGCAGCAAGTAAAGATGTTGCTAGATCTCCTGAATATATAAGCCGAGATCAAATAAATCTATGGAACATCACCAGGTAAAGACACTGAATGAACCGCCTTTTGCCTATACGAACACTGTGTATGTGAATGATGTTTTTATGTTCAACTATATCCCAAAAATCCTAAACAACACTGGTCTGTAGGCTACCAAATATCTATTCCATAAAGAACTATTTTGATTTAGCCTATACTTTTTCTTAGAAGAATTTAAAATGTCATTGTTACACATTGTTTATTTATAAAACGCCTTAAAGAATTACTGTTTTATATGGATTTTTTGCCATTTGTAATTTTTTTATTTCATCAGAATATGCTCACCATGTTGATTTTCAGAATTCTAGCGTTACTTATGTTTGTTGCCTTGGTAACCTGACGATTTTATTTCATTATAGAAAATAAATTAGATTAGCCTACACAATAAGATCCAATAATATACATTTATTAAACTGAAGAGCATTTAGTTCGTTTATAATTTCTCTGTGTCCTTTATTGTCCCATCAATCTTTTTATTTACTCAAAACTACAACATATTCAGTAATATCAGTAGACTTACCTGTTAAGGCATCTGTCAGTGAGTCATCAGTCAGTCAAATTTTGGTCTGAGAGCATTTGCACAATTGTTGCTCACTTTACAATCATACTTGAGTTCTTCAATTCTCATTTGAGCAGTGGTGTAATCATTAGCATTTCATTAATTTAAAGACTTGGATTTGACAGCTTCTTTGTGGTTGGGACATGAAATATTTATAAATAATAACCACAGTCAAGTGCTGATTTGCAATGACACTTTCATTAGACTACAGTAAGGAGCCTATTAGTCACATCCAGCTCAATGACATGTTAATGTCCCTGTTTGCCATCTTTGTCATTTACTGCTTAGTCTCTGCACCCTTTTAAATATTTAGTAACCCACATTTACTGTTGGCGATGTGCTCCAGGAGATGTGAGTGGTCCAGGCTTGTCAGTGGTCCCTGTAGTAATGCCCTGCATGTAGCTTCTGTATTGTTTTTTTTTAAAGTAGGACTGTTATTTATTTATTTATTTGTTTGGTTGTTCGTTCGTTTTTCACATTTCCAGTTGTATAGACTGTAATCATTTTTCTGCTTTCAGAATTGTTTAGACATCTATTTATGGTTTGAAAGGTATTAAGAGAAAAGTAATGTTATTGTTGCAAAACAAGGTTCAAGAGAAGCTGTCCCGAATTCTGCTGTGCGAAACCAAGCCCATCTAGCCATGATTAGAGAATAATGTCTAATTAGAAAAACAGTCTTTAATGTAACATTTAATATAGCCTTAAAGAATGACATGAGTGTAAAGCAATGGGTCAGGCATGACCCAACAAACACAGAACGTTCCCCTAACATTCCCATTTGGTTATTCTTTTGGGAACCAAATAAGAACATTCCTTGTAGGTTCTTTTTTTAATGACCTAAAGAGAACCTTCCCAGAACATTCCCTGCAGGCTACTTTTAGGTTTAATTTTATAACCTAAAGAGAATCTTCCCAGAATGTTCCCTGCAGGTTTAGTTGTATTTTCATAACCATGTAAACAAAATAAAAGTTTGCAGATGTTTCTGAGTGATGACCAACAGAGAGATTATTCTAATGCTGAAATGTGTATTTTTCATAAACAAACTATATTTAGCATAATTTCATGTCTGAAATAAGCTTTTAATAAAGTTGTAGACATTAAAGCAGTCAAATTGCATTAGAATGATCAGATAAATCAAATTTTGTAGCAGAAATATTAAGCCAAGGTTAAGCGTAGTCTTGAAAAGCTTATCATAAACACCTGGGTTTGTTTAAATCTCTCTTTACTGCGCAGCGCTTCTCCAGCACCTGCTTTCTCCTGTCTTCCACAGAAAGCCACGCAATCACGTAATTTAAAAATTAACGGTCATTTCGTTTTACTGACTAACATTCATTTATTGATCTGTTTATTGAATAATTATATATATATATATA
>NW_015542377.1:1970272-1992806 GCF_001515605.1 Sinocyclocheilus anshuiensis
ATATATAGGCTACGAGAGTAAATATTGTGATTTCAGAGAGATTTGACACGTCTATTTGAACTTCAAATAGAAATTTGAAACTTCAAATTGAAGACAACATGACGTTTTTGTTTACTGACCAAAAGAGAGAAGCTAATAATGTTATCCTAGTTAAAGTCAAATAAATGTTATAAATTTTTAATGTCTGTAAAAATAAAATTCACATTTAAGTAAATTATTTGGTGCTTAAGAAATGTCAAATCTGGGTTATGATAGGCCTACAAGTCACAAAATCTTACATAGGCCTATTAATGGATAAATTCAAGCTCATTTAATCCTCCCTATTATGGTTAAATGTGCTCGGATTATTTTTATTGATTAACGTTAAACAAGTTTAAAACCATTATTATTGATGTCCATCCGTCCGTCATGCGGGACGCGGGAGAGCTGGATGATTACTGACGTAGGCCTACAGCAGGGTGAGTGATATCGGAGTAAAGAGGTTAGGAGAACGTTCTGGGAACCTTCCCTGTTGGTTGGTCAGGAAAGTTTTCTTAACGTAGGCCTAATTAAAACGTTTGGGGAACGTTCCCGGGATGTTCCCAGAACGTTCCCCTAGCCTAAAGGGAACATTCTCTTTACGTTAAGAAAACTTTACTGGCTAACCACCAGGGAACGTTCCCAGAACGTTCCGGGAACCAAAAATGGTTAGCTGGTATATAGGCGGTGGGAATACGGAGACTCTACACCTGTGTAGCGCGGTGAGCAGGTGGATCCACAAAGGTCAAAGCGTTGTTTAGTTTACCCAGAAATGTGTCCGGCCCCTTGTCACTTTCAAAATGCTCAGCAAGGGGTTTTCCTTTGTATTTCACACGCCAAGAAATAAAAAGTTCCCAAAACAGTTGTTGTTAAACGTCTTAAGTCTGTTAAATATTACGCGACCGAACTAAATGAATATAGCAAAATTCTCAAGATAATGTTGCTGAAAACAAATGGCATGACTGTTCTTATTGAACAACAGTTAAATGATCACTGACATTCATAATTGTTAAATCTGGGGTAAGGTCTCTTTTACTGTTATTTTTATTTATTTATTCATTTTTGTATAGACCTATAGCAAATAGGCCTATCCAAGGCTCGCTATTAGGCATAAAGCAGGATGCGTTGTAACCTTGCACTCGTTAAAGAGTCAACTCTTTCCCACCAGTCGTCCTAGAAATAGACCCCTCATTAAAACCCGTTGAATCTGAACAATTTCACAGTATCTCTAGTGCAAAACAAATAACATCTAACTGCTCCACGTGCGCGATCGTAATCCCCAAGACAGATGCAAAGAAACACGTTTATTTAGAGATATGACCACCGTTACTGTAGATGCGAAATTTTGCAGCCATTAGCAAACGCAGTCGTATCATGTAATTTATTCCTGTAAACGCCATCTAGTGATAGACTTAAGACATCATCATCATCATCATCTGATGTGCAGTAGGCTAATTATAGAGAATGTATAGGCGATCATATGTTTTAGTTATTGTGTATGTCTGTGTGATTTATTTTCTTAATCATCTTCTCGGTGTATTTTCACAAACGTCTTTTCGGATGTTGGGCTTTTAAAATGTTTTATTAAGCCCATATGCCTCATGTTATAATTATTAGTATTTTTGAATGTCCAATTTTCGGTTTCGAATTTGAATCTGAATTAGCTGAGATAGCTTTTACATACCCTATGAGTGCGATTACAAATGCGTTAGTTGAGAGAACAACACCTACACCACCTAATTTGGGCTAATTTGAATAAGGCTTTATTTTTAACAGCAACATGCAGCAATAAATGACTGAATGTGCTGTCGAAGCCCACTGTGACAGAAGGCATCAGAACAATGTGCTTACAAACGTTTACTTTAAGGAATACGGAGACAGTTGTGGAAGGCCCTCTTAGTGCCTTTCAGAAGGTCAGTCTCAGCAGCGTCTTTAGCCTGAAAGTGAATTCAAGAAGCGGCTCCTTTTCTTTTCCCATGGGTATAACTTAAATATAGCCCTAACTCTTGTGCGCCACACACCATCTACCATTTGCTGTTTGAGTAGAACTGATTAGCTAGACACAACTGTGAAAGTGTTGCTTTAATAAGAACAACTTCCCAAACATTTTTAGGTCGCACTACATTAATTGATTACGCATTAATGGCGTAAATGGATACGGCAGCTTCTCGACGGCTATTGAAATTTTTTTATTTGGAAAGAATGTTGATATTTTTGTAACCTACATTGTCGAAAATGTAGGATTAAGTAAGCTTAGTTTAATTTGTAATTAATATTCTGATTTTGGTAATGGTTAGAATAGCTATTTGTCTTTAATGCAAGTTTAAGGACGGCTGACTGAAACCGTTTGTGATGGTTGTTTTGCAACCTGAAACTGAGATGCTGGTCTGATGAAATTATTGCCTAAAGTTGTATTCACAAAGAGATAAAAGAACATTTTCGTATGTATTGTGTTTTTATAACCTAAAGAGAACCTAAAATGTCCTGTTATTAATTCTAAAAAAAGACCGCTGAAATAATAGACCTTTTCAAAATGCCTTAATCGCAAATTAACTGTCTCAAAATATAATCATGGATATTTCGTTTATCTTTTCATTTTACCTAGCCTATAACACTCATAACTGAAAACATTTATTGTTTTAACATTTCTTCTATTTTGAGATGAAAACTTTTTATCGCATACTTGAATATTTAAACCCATAATATAAGTGATATACGTATGACTATTTATACATTTCCGTGTCTGATTACATTCCTGTAATTTTAGAAAACATCTATTTGATTTAATAAAGTCGATTGTGTCTGAGATGCATTGGATTGTTTTCAAATTTATTAACAAATGAAGTTGCTTTACAACACAATATAGCTACATAGAATACATATATTTAAATTTTATAAACATACTTTTTCAGTCTTTCAATAAGAACAGTTTAATATTTCATATTGGAAAACAAAGGGGAAAAAACATTGTTTGTGAAATCACTTTCAAAATAAAAACAAAATACGGAAAAAAAATAAGGCTCACTCAGCTAGGCTATAATTTTAAACAACGAAATGAAATAGGAAAGAAAAAAAACTTGTAAATTAATTTCTTTGTACAAATATTTACAAACATTACCTGTACTGAAAGCATTCCTTTTTGATTGTGAATTTCCTTTTTTCTCAAAAGTCTTTACATGGCTACATTGGGGCGGACGAATTGTCCAGTGCTGCCTATAGTTCGTGCTTTAAAATATATATGTTTAAAAAATAGTTTGATTATCATTGAGAAGGCCATTTAGATACCGCTGCTGTGGACGCTGTCGGTAAAAATTGTCCGGAGATGATATTTGACGGGACGCTGAAAATTGGCGGGATGGCAGCTGATGTCCGGGCTAAGGACAGGGACTGTGCGCTCAGTAAGGCGGACTGCACCGTCACTGGGGGCCGCAGGAAAGTCTGTGCGTTCGCAGAGCTGCTGGAGACCCCGATAATGTTTTCTATGCTGAACGATGGTCGACTGGACGGCTCGGATTTGATGATTGACGCGGTGCTCAGGCTGTTTAGTTGTAACTGGAGACTTGGACTTAGATGAGAGTTAAATGCTTTTCTGTTCAGTTCTGCGGAGGGCAAGAGAGGCACCGCCGGAGGGAGCATCGGACCCACCGGGGGAATGTACGGGTACTGCAGAGCGGCTGCAGGGTGCGAGTAGGCGGCCGGGTGAATTCCATAGTGGCGTGCGTAGGGATTACCAATACTATATGCCCCAAAACTTTGCATCATGAGGGCGGTCTGCTCCCTGAGAATGTCCGTCTGGTGTCTCTTGAAACGTTTCCTTCTCCTCAGAAAGCTGCCGTTGTCGAACATATCTTCCGATTGGGGGTCGAGGGTCCAGTAGTTACCTTTGCCCGGGTTGCCCGGTTCCCGTGGGATCTTGACGAAGCAGTCGTTGAGGGACAAGTTATGGCGAATGGAGTTTTGCCAGGCCGGGAACTTCTCCCGGTAGTAAGGGAAGCGGTTGCTGATGAACTCGCAGATTCCGCTGAGAGTCAACTTCTTCTGCGGGCTCTGGAGGATGGACATGGTGATGAGGGCGATGTACGAGTAGGGCGGCTTCACCAGGCTGCTCTTGGGCTTGCTTTGCATGGGACCGGAGGAGCTCTCCTGAGCATCCCCCTTAGACTCTCCCTCACCGGCGCTCTCGCACGGACTGTCGCTGCTTTCCTTTACCTCGATCTCCTCCACCTCATCTCCCCGGTCTTGCATGCATTGGCTCTCGCAGTCATTGTCCCGCTCCATCCCCTCGTCGCCCTCCCCGACCACGTCGATATCCACATCGTCAGCTGTGAGCACGGTCTGACCGGACATGTTGCTGGCACTGGTGCCTCCAGACAGGGTCATCACCGCTCACTTTACTGCTGGAGCAAACCAAGGTAAGAGCACGGTCAGATCAGATGACGGCCGGTGGCTATAAATGCAGGTCAGTCCCGGCCTGCCGGGAAAACTTCAACTTAAGAAAATATTTCTCCAGTCCAAAGGCTTCTTTCCACCTCGTCTCCTTTCCAATGTATTTTCTCGAAACTTAAGCGTGGTTTTGCACCGAGGAGTCAAGCTGACACATGCTTTGAAAAGCAGGCTTTAAGGACTGTCTGATAGATTACTTTTCACTTAAAGATATACTATCAGCCGCGTCACGTGACCCGCCGACGTCAGAGGTCGCGCTGTTATACCGCTGAGCTGAAGTTGTTTCATGGATTTGTCAACAAAGGGAACAAAAGTAACATCGCCTCTGTTCGTCCGTCATAGACCATTTAGCGGTGTTGGAGGGGAGAAAATCGGCCTGCATGATTGAAATCATCTCCAGAGCTGACGTGCATACTCTCGCCCGCGCTAAACGCAAACTTAACTTTTCTTAGGCCAATTATATTGAAAGCTGCTGAACGAAACGTCTACAGCTAAGTTAATCGAATCTCTTGTCATTTATATTGTGTGCTCGAATACTGCATGATTAAACGAACAGTTTTAAATATTGTTCTTTTATTAATACAATTCTTTAGTAGAATTTAGTTTGGGAAAACAATTACACGAGTGTTGCAGTAGACGTAGCAGCACTGATTTTGTTACGGTTGAAATAATTACAAAAACAATGGAAATCTCTAAATAAAGATCTTTGCAGAGGTGCTAACGACCCTCATCATGGCTCGTGTTAACATATGAATTAAGTAGGAAATGAGCGAGCGGGTAAATGCATAGGAGCCATTCACACGCGCACAGGTGAGCGACGCATGTGGGATATTCCCAAGAAAAAGAAAGCGGAGAGGGAATATGTAAACTCTTTTAACATTTCCTGGATCGTGTGAGAAAACGCTTCTCAGTGTGCTTCATGGGAACTGCAAGGTTTCATTATACCGTTTTATTTGTGATTTGTACTTGGATGCTCTTGTTTCTTGTAATATTTGAGAGATTAGGCTAAACATCGATGTGATTGTCTCGTTTTTGTCGATGTACAGAAAAAAAAAATGTTCCGTGTTTATTTTCGTCACGTATTTAACCACATATTTAACCACATATAGTGTCTTATCGATCTACAGCTTGGAATATCTGCCCAGCTGTAATGAAAATAGAGGCTGATGTAATTGACGCTCCAATCAATTATTCTCACCACCATTCTATTAGAGCTTACAAAATAGGCTATATGAATTTCGTAACGGAGAAAATTACGAAACTGTTAGAAAGCTAATTGTAAAACTCCATATTTCTTCAGTGAATCGCTTATCTCTGTATTTTGGTGCAGGTTTTGCAGCACTGCTCTCAAAATAGCCAACTGTACTGCTATATGTTTCTAGCCTAATACTATATCGAATGATTAATTATTGTCAATAAAATTATAATAATGGTGATAACAATAATACAAATATTATTATTATTACTTGGTATAAAAATTGTGCTTTTTTGGTATAAAGTAGGTTTAGGGAGTTCGTTAAATAGTGGTTATATTATATTTTCAGTAGGCTACACTTGTTTTTGTTGCATGACATTTAATCTGCAAATAGGACACCACCTTTCACCTCGACCTTTACCTTTAGCCTGCTTACCATCCTTTCAATTCTCAGAGGAAAGCTTGCTCGTGCTACAACTTTGAAGCTGTTTTTGCATGGTGAATGAATGAGATTAATTGAATCATGTCGTTATTAATGGTGTTGAAGAGCTCAGGCAAGCAGACAGTGGCCCGTGTGATGTCCCGTTTATCAATACGGACTACTCAGAGGATGAAGTCGAAGCACCCTACATGCCTAAAGTCAATATTTGCTTTGGAAAATAGTTTTTCTGCTCACTACGCAATTGTTTAATAGTGTAGGCCTATACATATTTCGTTGTTACTTTACTTCGCTGTTACTAGATACATATTTTGTATAATATTATAGGAGTCCACTTCGATACATACCAATACCAATAGTTCAACAAACTCCAAACATTTGCTGATTTATTGCTTTAGATCGTAACTGTGATTGTAATTGTGCTATTGTTTAATTTCAAATATAAACGCATGCGTTGTTCGCTTGCGTTTTAGCGCTGCATGTTGCAGAGTGATGAAGGGTTTTGTCAGCGGCTTAAAATGTAAGACCATATATCTCGAGTCGGTGCGCACTGAAAGACATCGTGGATGATATCTCCCAAAAGGAGATCAAATTCGTCCTCTCTGTGATCTTTTGAAGCTCCATAAATCCGGCTTTATACCTTCGCAGTTTGTTAATGAAATGTACATTTAAGCACACATGCACGGCTTAACCCGACAAAACCTTTTAGAATAATAAGCTAACTCTTTCCAGCATGAACCTATTAGGAGACGCAGGCATAGCAGGTGACGGTGCGGATACAGTGGCTGAATGTGATTACCCAGCAAGGTCAGAAACAAATAGCTCACAAATAGCAAAGCAGAATCGAATTTATGCCTAATTAAATCGCTGAAATAAAAGAGATAGAAGGGAAAATTGAAGGGCGTAATGGGGAATGTGTCCATTCAGGGGAGAGGGGATCTGCAGAGCAAAGGAGGAAAGGATGTAACCCAGATGAAAACTGAACTTGAACTACGAGGATGCCTCGCATTTGAAGGGTATATTAATGCTGCACGGACTCTATAAAATAAATGGTTAATACATTAATAAATATGGCATTGCAAGATCTTGATAAATAAAACATTGGATAATTCTTGTCAATATTGTTTTAAATCCTTTTAAAGTGTTTTTTTTTTTTTTTTTTTGAAAATGTCTATTAGCAGCATTTTGTCTTGACTCGTACTTTATCTAAATCGACAGACTGGGTGTTTGATTTGACATGCTATTTGTATGCACAGCAAGCCACACTGTTCGGTCATAAACATATGTGTAATATATATTTTTGATAATAATACTAATAAAAAGATTATTAAAGAATAAATGATTCTGTAGCCTATTTCGTTGTAATGTAATATATTTTGTAAGCGTCTCATCTTTTGCAAAACTGGTAGTGTAAAAATGAGTTATTTTATTGGGCAAGCTTGTACAACTGCAATAAATTAATGGCTTTGTTAGCGCGCTTTTAATTACGGTTATTGTGCCAATTATTTTACATCAACTCCGCATTATCAGCATGTCAGATTTAATAAAAAGGAACCATTTGCAGGAAAACTATTCCTCTCATCAAAGGGAAGTGTCCACGTCATACTCTGGTTAAAAAATGACTTTTCATTTAAATGCAATCCTTAATTGGATTTTCTACGGTCGACACCGTGATTCCCCAAGGCTATACCCACCAGAAGGCAGGATCTCCGTTTTTCTCTCTGAATTCACCATTTTCACCCTCTTGAAGAATCCACTTTATCAACCTGCAACTTTCTGTCAAACAATATGATCCAGCTCATTTTTAACAGTCCCCTTTGCAGTATCATCCTGCAGGTTCCTATCATCACAGCCAAACCAGAAAATCAGTGTTATGCTCCGCAAATTCAGTTGAACATAACATAATTCCGTACAAAATGGTAAATGACAACGGAATCAAAACATTGTTTTAAAAATAATGAGCAGGTGAAAATCAATGGACGAATAACTGAGATTTGAGCTATCATCACTGGGGAAAAATAAAAAAGGGCGTCAAAACAATCGGGACTATGCATTTGAAAATGAATATGAAATCATTAATATTGACAATCTGTTTGTATTTTACACAGGACTGCTGTATGAATTTTTGTGATGTAAAATATTCCATTTTATAATTTAAATACATTTCCTGAACAAATGTTGTCTTCCACACAAAATACAGAATTCTATCAAATGTCTTAATGAATTCAAATCTGTAATGAATAATTTTATTGTCCTGAAGATGATAATTTTTCTCTTTCTATAGCTGGAAGTAGAATTAAACTGGCTGCACGTAAGTAACTACCACAGTTTCCTAACTGATTTTATCAAACCTAATCAATGAATTCTGGTATTATTTGTTAAAAAGACTTGTCTATCAGTACGGTGAATCTCTGGAATAAAACTCCATTCCCTATGATACTTACATTTCTGCTTGTTTGTTGTTTTAGATTGGTATGAAGCCTATAATAATCTATAATGCATATGCAATCAATTTTTTTTTTGCTAAACCCTTATAAACGTAGTGCATTTTTAGTTAATTTTACAAAATTATCTTTTGATATTGCTGTATGTTTGATATGGTTGGATTTGGTCCATGATGTCGAGGATGGGTGCAAAAATGACGCCTTCAGACAGATTAACATGCCAATGCGCATGCATAGTTAAGCATGTGTGATGTTACTCGGTTTGTACGTTTCATTGTTATTTATATTAGATGAAGACTGAAGTAGCACATTAGCACGATGAGAGGGTGTTATTTAGGTTTTGTCTTAATACTAGTACGCACTTCCTGCGTAACGCAAGTTCGTCCAACATCCCTTTCTTTTTTTTTTACGTCTAAGTTGTATTCTTTCTTTCCGATAACTACGTTCTTCTGCTCTCACCGAGAGGAATACACAATATTCCCAATTTCCATTCGATACAGTAATGGTATCTTTTCATATTGAAAACATATTAACCTGTAAGACCTATTAATATAAATTCTGGTGTGTTCTTTGAGGGCTTATAGGTCAGCTGACTTAAATTTTCATTATTTATTATAATCAGTCATATTTCACGTTCATTTAAAAGACAGAGCTTACTCTTGTAGAGGGGGTATTACACAATAAGATTGTGTATGTACTATAGGTAAACAACTGTGAACTTCGATAAAAGATTTATAATGATTTATTTGTTATAAATGTAATTGTTATACGTGCTATCTTCCTGACCCCTGATCTCAATCAGATTTTCCAATAGTGATGCTTCGGTCACTTTACCCATCGTAGCTTTAGAGCTAATTACCGTAATGTTTGTTATTCAGTCAGAATCTTCGGTTGAGAAAATCACCGGCACCACGCGAAATGACTGAGTTATTGAGTGGTGTCACATGGGACTCTTCCAAGACACAATTGATAACTATGGGGAGCTCTATTCCTTTAATCTCGCGAGAGTAGGCCTAATTCGCTATATTTGGCTATGTACTGAAGTTACACGTTATCGCTGTAGTCATTTCCTATTCCCCTTTCTATTTGTAGTAAAAAAATAATCACATTCTCACATCATAAATTTGGCACACTGTAAACATTTTTTTATCATTAGGCCAGTAGCCTATCAACATTAAGGTTCTGTTTTAAACGGACAAAATGTATGTTATTTCTACTTGAATGTTAGTAGCTAATTCAATTCAAAGTAGTCTATGGGATGAACTCATCATTGCAGGTGGTCACTTTTCCATCACTTTGGCTTTAGGCTACTATTATTTTCAGTCAAACTTAAACTCCCCATGAAATCAAAATTAAAGTTTTTGTGGGTGTTAGTATCAATATGTTAGTCTTAAGGTTATATATAAGGCAGTGTGCTCCAAAACAGTGACACAATTCGCATTTATAAGATATAAGCATTCAAAGATTGCAGCTAGTCACTTCCGCCAAAACGGCTCAACGATTTTTTTGACGTCACATCGTACTTCATCTTCTCATCAAATCTTCTGACCAATCAAATGCGTTCTAGAATCCGAAGCGCCCGCCCCCTGCACTATAAATAGACGCTGAAGCGGCTGAGATCGGTCACTTGTTCACAGTGTAGTATTTCCTGTACAGTGAATGGCTCGAAGTGCACAAGGTAGGTGATAGGGAACGATTCAGACAGTGTAAATATGCGTTCGATTGGTGCAAATGAGGTCTGGTTTCACATTGTTTCATGCGAACCGCGGCAGCACACACAGTCTGATCCGGACTTTGGCTCCGGTCCAGAGACGCGATCGCACAGAGCGGATCATATGCGCGAGTCGGCATATATTAAACACTTTTGCAACTACACAGTCTCAGCATGATATGACCACTGTTTTGTTTTACTAAGAGTTTCATATCGAATCTAGGGGGTAGTCTATAAGACTGTGGCTGTCAAATGCGGCTTTACCGAGCTCAACGGTTCTGGCCCGAGCAGATATAAACAAAAGGCTATTGGCTATTTTAAAAAGGAGGCGGGACTGCTCGATATGTCCCGCCCTCTCTTCCTGTTTCAGTTGAAATTACGTCACCACATAGAATAATGCTGCATGTTTCAAGGCACTTCAGGGGACCTTTAAGTTTTCCATTTTAGAGTTTTTTATATATTCATATTTAAATGTATTCGTATTTATTCATATTCATTCAATTATAAATGTATCCATATTCAGTTATATTGATTCCTTGAACCTAAAAACGAATGCCAGCTGTTTCCATCCTGATGTTCCTCCAATATACAGATTTTGATGCCATAACTGCATGACATCCTGAATTGTATCATATCCAGACTGATAAAGTATTAAAATGAGTAGCTGCAAACCGCAGCGTTGTTGTGTATTATGATGTTCACTGAACACTGTTTCCAACAGGAATAGACGTCCAGAGTCGATGCAATCAATGGCTTCAATTCATTAAGTCTACTCAAGTGTATGTCTTAGGTGGGCTATGGCCCTTGTCATTAGCTAATAATTCTTCCATTTGAGTCTCACAACTTCTCTCTTCAACAAATGCCTCCGGCTATAAATACTAATGAAATATCTTTGGCTAATTTGATTTTGCTGGTACACTTGCAGTTATGGCTGAACTTTCCCACGAGATTGGCTGATTGAAGGGTCTCAGATCCTATAACGGAAGGGGGAAAACATTCAGAGCATTTCCATAATTACCCAATTGGCAGCCTAATGACCTTCCAGAACAATAAAAAGATCTCTTGTTAATTACATCTTTCATGCTGACATTCACTAGATTCCTATCTTATATGTTGAGAGTTCACAAGATAACAAGTGTAGGCTACTTTCTTTTTTCTCGCCAGAGAACGGTCCATTCAA
This sequence comes from Sinocyclocheilus anshuiensis, assembly GCF_001515605.1. NCBI lineage: Eukaryota > Metazoa > Chordata > Actinopteri > Cypriniformes > Cyprinidae > Sinocyclocheilus > Sinocyclocheilus anshuiensis. The sequence goes on from NW_015542377.1 coordinate 1,981,703, forward strand.
TTATCCCCTGCACATCTCTTGCCAGCAAATGAAAGAGATCTGCTTGTCGCCCTCATCTCAAAGTTAGATAATTTATAGCCTTCTGGGGTTATAAAGATGGGGTTTCGAGCATTTTGAATGGTGGGACAGAAATGAAGAGCAGAATAATTAAAAAGATCACAAGTCCCCTGCCAATGTAATTATGACTGCCTTGCAAAGTCTGCGTTCAAACAAAGATGTAGGGTCTACTGTTCTTTAGATTTTTCATAGGCTATGTAAGGCTACTGTTTATATATTTATTTATTGCCCCTGAAATAATTTTAAGACATTCCTAAATATTGAACGTAATGTCTGAAGACGTTTTCTCAGCGTGCTATACGTAATTAATTCATGTAATTCTCATAACTATAACATTAGTATTTGTTTGTTCCTAAAACGCGCCAGATTGTTTCTAAAGGCATTTAGAATATTATATTGTTGTCGTAGAAATATTTTGATTCAGCAAGATGTATTAAAGATTAACAGAAAGGTTTGTATTTAGCTCTCCATATGTAGTGAATCGACACGCAGTGCCACAGCATAGCGAATGCTTCACAAGAGCTGTTGATGCATTTGCAGGGAAACTGTGTTACTGCTGCTAATGATCTTGAGGGTACGATATTACTTTTTGATACACTGTAAGACATTCAGCCATTTAGAATTGTATATATTATAAAGATCAACAAAGAATATAGAACCAATGTGTTGTGTAAACTAAATGTCTGTTGACAGGAGGTGCAAAATAACTAATGTTTTTGCTGACAGCTATTGATCTGATATTTGTAGAAAAATAGGATTTAGACAAGTATTGATCATGTGCATTATATGATTCAAAAACCAAAAAAAGTTTTTTTGCTAATTGATTACAATTAGTTAAACTATGATTAGTGTAGCAAAACCATGATTAATTTGTGGCTACCATATAGTTTAACTACAATAACCTTTTTTTTTTTTTGGTTTTATTTAACCAAACCATGGTTAATTTTCGTAATGGTATTTTAAACGTGACATATAAATCCTGAATATTCATATAAAAAACTGCATTGTTTTCAATGGCTTTGTTTGCAGTTTTAGTGGCCCATTCTGTGTCACACCCGATTAACAACAAGTCTTAAAAAAAGGATCTTAGACAAGGTGGATGTATTAAATTGTACTGGCATTGCTGATGGCAAAGGGAGAACTCCTTGTAGCCTATATATACAATGCTAAAATTGAGGAAAACAGGCAACCTTTTGTTCTTTCTAAATTTACATCTTTGAGCGGGGAAATAAATAAATAAATAAAATGAAAGAAAATAGTTACTTGTTTTCTTTGAATGATTTTTTTAGGTGGATGGGAATATATATATTATATGCAAATACCTCTCTGGCAGTTCATGGCACTGAGGACACTGGACTGATTCACTATTTTGTGCCATCTGTTGGTCAAAATGAGAAATAAGAACAAAAATGATCTAAAAGAGTAAAAATCTTTAATTTAAATTTTTAAATTTCGGTGTGCATGATTCTTGCATTATCCTACATTGCTGCACATATTTCTCGTAAACACTCATTTCTCAAAGCAAACTTTGCTTCACTCTCTAACCTCAGTATGAAAAACTGGTGTAACTTTGTGAATGGCTGCTAATGGCCATGTGCTGGGTGTTTTTCATGTTGTTCCCAGTTGAGTGGTCTTCTGTTAAGTGCAGGAACTTGTAGGGAATCAGGCTATTTGTATTATTTAAACACGTAATAAAATCATCAAAGCGCGGTGGCAAATTGTCATTTGGCAGTCAGGAACCTTGCCCTGGAATCCCACGGCTCTCAATAGCCCAGCAAAGGACTTGCTAAATGACTAAAGGGACCATGTGACTTGACTTGAGCTGGGGCTCAGAACAGCAGATTTAATTATCATGTTAGAATTCTGCATGAAAACAATCTATACTAGAAATTACAACTATTCCTGTCAGATGACTTGCATCTGCGAGTAGTTCTATTTAGGACAACTGATCCCCTTCTTTGAATGTTATCAAATGTTTACAAAGTGCTTAATCTGGTAAATGGAATCAGTGAGGCCTGCAGTAATTGTGTGCCGGCGTCAGCACCCAGGATTCACCGCCTGGATCCCTTGATCTTTATGAAAGGCCCAAAAAGGCAGATCAATACATGTATAGATAAATAAATCTATAGGCTTTAGGGAACCGAAATGCCATTTTTTGTTTTCTATGTGTATTTATTTCCACAGTAGTTTCTTGTTTTTTGTAGAATCATCACTTTTCTATGTCACCCACAGGTAAGTGGTCTTTTCTGAATGTTGGGGTTATATTTAAACTGATGGTTTGTGTACCATAATAGAATTTCCTTACTATTTTGAATTCTGTTAGTTGTCTTTCTTCTATATATCATGATTATGTGTATCACAGGGATGTTATGAACATAATATGTGCAAGCTCAGTTAAAAGATGTTTACCAGTTTTCTGTAATAAGTGCGCTTTTTGGTCTTTTTAATTTTCGCTCTACAAAGCTTTCATTCTTTCCCCAGTGTTGCTCTTCTTTATCATCCTGCCTTGGGGCAACAACGTAGTGCCCCCCTTCTACCACCACTTTAGTCTGTGAAAACCACATATTAAATTTGCCTGGCATAAGTCACTTCATTTAGTGCTCAGCTAAATTCCTCACTGGGCCATTCATCCATGTACATACTATGAACACACATCTCACACAAAGAAAGCTAGTGAAGCATAACTTTGAGGAAGTTACATATATTTTGGGCTTTGTTGGCTATGTCATGCTGTTTTGTTCCAATTTAGTGACTTACAGAAAAAGGGGTTGTATGGCGGTGCTATGTTGTCATACTTAAGTGTAGAATGGAAGCAGTTATTAGAATTATCATCTAAATGGCCTTTTCCTGATATATGTGCCGGATGTTCCCTTTTTTTTCTTGGCACTTGATGCTTCATGCATCTCTGGTGATCTCATAATCTCCTTATGCTATTAGCTTTAGACTGATCAATTCAATTTCAAAATCAAAAATATTTATTTCTAGTGTTATTTTTTTTTCTGTAAATATTTTCTATTAATTTATCTGATTTGATATGAACACAACTTGGTGACTCTACATGCCATTGAATAATTGGCCAATTTATTAGAAGAAAATTTAACACTGTGAATAAGAGAAGGAACTATTGCACACTTGTTTATTGTACACATCACAGAGTCACAAGGTCATTAGCAGAGTGTGAACAGAGTGAAACACAACAACAGAAGTGTCATTGTTTCTCACTGAACTCTATCACCATTTAGATTTGACACTGAGATGTTTCACAGTTTGCTTGAAGCTATATTTAGTGTTATTCATAGGTTGAGCATCTACAGCATTTATTTTTCAATTAGATAAGCATATAAGAATGTATCTTACAGTAACTTCTGTTTCGAAATAGAAATGTTCCACAGCTCTGAAAAAGGTGTAAACGTGACCATAAGGACAGTGTCAGCTTTTGAAATTGTAAAACTTGTTTATATTTGCTTGTAAAATTTCATGAGGTGCTGTGGCTTTTTGCCACGGTCCTTTTCCTGACCTGAGACTGCAGTTGGAATACTCTCTATGTTACACTTTGAATATATTCATTACAGAACCATCAGGTCTGTCAGCGATGTTTGTGTTCTTCCAAGGAAGGTGGCCGCACCCTTTTCCTTGATATTTACAGGCCCCTTACTCACCCTCACATAGGCCTGACATAGAGCTCTAGTTTCACATTAAAATTAGGATGAGATCAGGGGAACAAGTTACAGAGGTCACCACCACAAATGACAAGCAATGCTTCTGGGCAGCAAATATCCAAAACAGCATCTCAGACAACTGTAGGCATTTAAATTGGCTTATATTTGAGAAGTATATGCGTAATTTTAAGAGCGCTGAATTTTGACTACACGCATGCTAAATGACAAACAGAAATAAAACCATGAAATATAATCAGACAAGTATGCATGGGTAGATATAGAGAAGAGGTATTCTGTTTAGTTGACTGTCACATTTGTAAAAATACTGAAGCGATAGACTTGATTTAGCCACCAAGGCCTTGTATGTAGTGTATTCATAAAAGGTGTATTAATTTTCTGATTATTATGATACATGGACACAGATCAATGCATTTGAGTTCACATAATCATATTTTTAAATTTTACTGAATGCCCTTTTTTACATGTACAGTATGCATGTTTTTACTCCTAAAAATGAGTAGTACTGTTAAAAAGTGTGCACACTCATTCAAAATCAACAACATATATCAGCGATATCAGTTACTTATAAAACAATGTCCCCACATCCACCAAACCAAATAGTCAAAAACTATCTCCATATCATTCATTGCAACAAATAGGATCTTGATGACCATTTAAAGTCAGCATAAAATGAAAATTCACATTCTATTTCCAAAATGCTTGTTATAGACCTTATTGTGAAAATGTACCCATTTATATTTTTATTTTTTATTTTTTGATCATGCAATTTTTTATCAAAATGTATTAACTGTAATTCCATTGAAAACAGCGCAAGTGTCTTTCTGGTGACACATGCATGACTTCAAACCTCATCCTTTGCAAGCTTGCGTTCATATACCCCCATTTTTGAGTGCAACCCCCACATCTCAAAATTCAATTAACAACCAATGCATAGAATTAAATCCCCACCCTACTTTTTTTTCTCTATTTCAGTAATCCACTTGATCGAAGTCAAAATACAGAAAATATCGCTACTTATTTCATTCTTACTTTTAACAAGCAATACAGTATATACTAATATTGTGTTATAGTGTAGTATGTTTTATCAGTGCCCACATCTTTATATGAAGGATAGTTTCTAGTGAAACTTTTGAGAAAAAAGTGGACCGTGTATGTTCTTCTGATGCCATCAGTCTTTCAGATAAAATTTCCTGAAAGTCCAAAGTAATTAGTCAATGGCATTTTGAAGTTTTTGTGGCCCCATGAGCAAAGATGGCAGATTTTAAATTGTGTACTACTTTGGGGTCCTAGGTACTATTTCCATGCCTTGGTTTATTTCTGTTTTGTGGTGCAATGTGTGTTTTTTTTTTTTTTTTGTGGACACACATGGCTCAATCACACAAAGATGGCCGACTTGTGTTAAGAGTGGAACTGTTGACTGTGAGTTGTCTCCCATTCCTAGTGGGATCATTTGTTTTATCTGGTGAAGGTCTTTGTTTCCCCAGTGCTAGCAGGACCAGATTAAGAGGTGCAGACTGAATGGATGACTGCCGGCTGAATGAAAGATTGGCGTAGATGTCTGCTTATTTACTCTTAGCCTGTCAGAGCAATAAACCAGTGGAGGTATTATGTGTTTGTTGTTATGTTTTTCCTTTGTTTTTGTGTCTCAGCATTGCTCACCAGTGAAATTGTTTACTGAAATTTTAATGATATTATTTGTGAAAAAAGTTATTTAATTCATTTGTCAAACGCTTGGAATTTTGTCTATGTACAAAGAACAGCCTAGTTAACTTGTCAGATATCAGACTGAGGCAGAAACATGTTCATATTTGTAGAACCTATTGATATATGCATATTCATAATGACTTTGGTGCAGTGGTTAGAGCATTGTGCAGGTTTGAATCTGTCCTGTGACATGTTTTCATTCCATTCCTTCGTCATCTACCCATTTTCTAGTCTAACTATCCAATAAAGTGGCCCGAAGAAGAAGCAAAATGTGCAATTTTAGTTATTTGAAACCTCCTTGATCAGTCCACAAACATGTGCCTGATTATCTTCACTTCACCAAAATTACAAGCATTAAAAAGTTCTGAATGTTTAATCCCTTTCTGGTTGTTTTATGGGTATATGTTTAAGAAAATAACAAGATAATGCTGGCCACTATTTGAAACTGGATACATAGTTTTAAAATGTATTTTATATAATAATATTAATTCAGTACATGCAAGTTTTAATTTCATGTAAATATAGCTAGCTGATATGGCTCAACTTACCCCTAACATGGGGCAAGTTGGGCCACTGGACCATCTTTGTTTCAGAAGTCATATTTCTATGGGCCCGAGTTACTGTTGTTTTCTGAAAAGCAGAGATGGAGAGCGAGCGAGAGCCTGGTAGAAAAAGAGACCGACAATTCAGAGGGGGTCGGTTGCCACCAACATTGTGACAAGTGTGCAACAACTTCCCAGCCTTGTTTATTGCTGGAGAGCAGCATGCCTTTAGGATGGAGAGGTCCGTGTTTTGGACAGGTCAGGGGGCAGGACTGTGCCAGATGAAATACTTCAAACAGCTTTGGATTGCCTGCTTTGACATACACATACACAAGGGTTAGGTCACTAAATAGATATTGATTCATGTAGGTACTTCTCGAGAAGCTGTTGTGTGTGACATCTGAGAAAGATAAAAATACATGATGGGAAGGGTGATCTTTTCTTTCACCCTGTCTTGACTTGACCCTTGTAGTCAGCCTAATGCCGAGTTCACACTGCACGATTTTAGCCCGATTTTTCACTCGCCGACAGGTTTTGCGAAATCGCCGACAAATGCCCGAAATCGGAGGCAAATCGGTGCTCGTTCATGCGAGTGACAATCACGTAGTGTGAATTATCAAAGACGCGATCTGAGAGAATCGCCGACACGTCGCCGACGCCCGCAAAATATTTGGCATGCTAAATATCTGGAGCTGTCGGCGATTCACAATCACGCTGTGTGCGATGACCTACAGCCAATGAGAGATCAAGATACAGGGCAGAGGGAAGTTCGGGGAGCAGTTATAGACCAGAATATCAGTATTTTAATAGATCTATGAACAATTATATCAAACAGAAACAAGCACAAACATTTGCTTGACCAGCCACAACATCAGCATAACAGTTACTGCAAAATTATTTACCTCCAACTCTCTTTGCAGAACACCCAATCCCTGTTCCCTGCATCTCCCTCCTGCATAATCTGTTTTTATTTTTCTCCTTGTAGCTGGAAATCAGCTCACAGACAATTTGCGGGCTATATATATATTTTATAATTCCAGTCTTGCTCGAGAACTCCGGTCTAACGCACGCGGGTTCTCGCGTTATTTCCTTATCACTTCTCGTGTGTGTTTTGTTGTGAAACATAGTTTGCGGACCAGATAGAGTTGTCGGTGATTCTTCCTATTGTAAAGTCATGCATTGTGTAACCTCCTGTCGCCGATCCGTCGTGCAATGTGAACACAGCAGCGACTGACTTCTACCTCAGATAGTCGTGCAGTGTGAAAACCACGGTGACCCGACGACTTTGAAAATCGTGCAGTGTGAACTCGGCATAAGGCCTGCAGAGATGGACTGAATGATAAATTAAAAGAGGAGGAAATAAACTCTGTAATCAGTGAAACAGTATTTATGGTATGAATTTGATGTTTGATCGGTTTTCTACCGTTGAAAAGTTTGGTAGTGGGATCACTTAAAAAAAATTTAATTGAATAAAATTAACAGTAACATTTATAAATAGTTACAAAAGATTTTTATTTCAAACAAATGCTTTATTTCTAACTTTCTGTTAACCAATGAATCCTGAAAAAGACACAGTCACAGTTTCCACACTTCATTAAGAAGGCACAACATTTTTTTTTTTATAGCTATGATAAGAAATCAGTATATTAGAATGATTTCTGAAGGATCATGTGACACTGAAGACTGGAGTAATGGCTGCTGAAAATTCAACTTTACCATAACAGGGAAAAAAAAGATAATAAAACTATATAAAAATATTAGAATATTTATTTTAAATAATAGAAATATTTATTTTACAATATTACTATATATTATGTAATTTTTGACTGTGATCAAAAAGATGCAGCTTTTTTCATTACTGACTTGAGATTTATTTCCCAGAAGATGAATCACTACATGTTCTGTCAGTGGTTGTGGTCATTAAACATCCACCACACTGAACAGTCATCACTTACTCACATAAACAGGCAATTCTTGTGCCTGTGAGCTGGTGTTTATCAAGTCTAGATGAAAAGAGACAGTTATGTCATCCATGTCATGCCTATATGACAACCGTTTGCCATGATATGGAGTTGGCAACAAACAGCAAACTCTCCAGACTCTATTCTAAGTTCATTTGGAACCATAAACCCAGGCTATGAGGGATCTTCAGTGGTAACAGCAGATAGGTTAATAAACTCTTTGTATTATGCTTTGAGGAATACATATCTTGGTTCTAAACAGCTGGTCAAGTGTGAAGAATGCACTAATGATTTTAATAAATAGCATGTTTAAAATACTGCATTAGTTGATATATAAATTTTTACTTTTAGGCTTTAAATAAGTTTCAGTACTTTTCCATATGGCAAGTTTAATTACTTTTCCATATAATTCCATTTATGCTTTTTGGACTTTTAATGTACTGTGTTTGGGACACTATTAATAGGTTATATTTAATGGAAAGTTCTTACAGTAGTGCCAAACCCTCTTGAGAAGATATATTTCATGATGAGGAATTAAATTCTGGCCATTTTAACCAAGGTGGTGCAGAATGGAAATTACAGACAGCATGTTATAGGTCACCATTAAGGTTATTTATTCTTTAGTTGGTAGTTCTTTAACATTTGATGGCATTTGAAATCTTAATCACGTGTTAAGTTGAGGCCATTTGTATGTTAATGCTTCAGTGGCATGCAGTCCATGGATGTGTGTGGATGAGCAACTTGGTTGGAACCGTCACACTGGGTCATTGACTGCAAGAGAGTGAGTGAGGGTGGCGTGGGTGTGTGATCTCACAAAGACCTATAGAGCTTTCTGTCACCTCTCTACAGAGCTGCTGTTAATTCTCGTAAGTTCTACTTATCAGGAAACAGTTAGCAGAATATTGTTATTCTAATGGCTTCCGTTGTGTTTCATTGTGTGAAGTTGTGTTTCTTCATTCTTCATTCATAGCTGCCATAAAAGAGTAAAAAGACTGTTTTCATGCTATAAGCAGGCAAAACACTTCACTGGAAATCTCCTAATTGTCTTGTTTTCCAGTTTAAAAAAAACTGCCGAATTGGTACATTTATGGCTAAAACAAGAATAAAAAATTATTTGACAGTTCGTTAAGAAAAGTAAAATAAATATTCTGAATTAAATAATAATAATAATAATAATTATTATTATTATAATTATTATTATTTGTAGTAGTAGTAGTTGTAATGGTAGTATAATGAAATTAAAAAATCAATTTTCTTAACCCATTGACTTTTTTTTTCATCCATCATCATCAGCAGCATTTTTCTTAACCCACTGACATTTTTTGTTTATATTTATATTATTATTATTATTTGTAGTAGCAGTATTATAAAATATTTTTCTTAACAAATTGACATTTTGTATTATTATTATTAGTAGTAGAAGTAGTATTTTGTAGTGTTGCACTTTACCTCTAAAAAATCCTGCAAATGTTATTGCACACAGCACCTTGAAAAGAAAAGGTGGAAGCTGGGCATGTTTTGTACAAATGTTTAGCGTATTAGCATACACAACTGTAATTAAACCATAATTAGGGAGAAAAATTAGAGTCTGACGCAATGAGCCTCAGTATGCTTGTCTGTTTTTCGGCATCATCTTGTTTATCTGGGGAATAGAGGTTATGAAATAAACATTACTGAGTGGTGAATTGTTATCATTACCTTGGAAAGCAAATAGGTGCTGTGCGATTAGGGGAGGTGGGATTCGGTGGGGGTAAAGAGGGAGCTGGAATAAATGAGTGTGAGAAATGAGAGTGGAAATTAGAGGGGGATTAGTGTTGATGCTAATGAAGCAATTAAAGAGTAAAGCGCTTCACTCGGGTGCCAGGTCCCACTATCTTCTCACCACCTGATATCAGATCCTGCTTCACAGATATGGTTTAATGGAGAAATTAGGGGAAACAAATGTGTTTGCGTGTGTCTATTAGCGAGCCACTTTTCACCTTCGCACTCCACACTGCATTTAGGAGAGAAAAAGAGATAGACAGACTCCTCCTCGGATTGCAGTGATTGGGGAAAAATAAGGAAGGAAGAAAGGGGGAAAAAAAGGAGAGTGAGACCGGGTCTTCTGTGCTGACCCGTCGGCTGTGGGGTAATGAAGACTCTCTCAAAGTCAACAGTTCAGAAACTCCTTTGTCCTCCTAAAAGAGTCTTTAATTTTTAACACAAACTTGCACTTAGGTATGCATGAACTTTGCTAAAATCCAAAGACGTGTATAATAGGGGTGTAATGGATGGCGGCCACGCGCTCTGTCTAATGATGTCAGGTTTTTCCGCCGGGCCCCTGATTGAGGAGGGCCTAATGTAAATTTAATTTGGAGTGATGTATGGGGGGGAGGGGGGTACGAGATGGCCTTGTCGCGGCAGTATGGATGGGCGTGCATGTGTATGTGCGAAGAAAAGGTTCAGTGAGGCCCAATGGACTCTTTTGGGAGCAGCTGGATCCTTGTTTCCCTGCCCTGTCAACAGAACCTCCTTAACCAGGATTGATAACGTTGGTCAGCTTGCTAATCCTCACAAACCCTCTCTACGCAACGTTTACCCCACACAATGTGGAGGGGAGGGACTGTTGCATTTGGTTACCAATGGGAGAGCAAGGTTTTACTGCTATGAGGCAAATCGCACCCTTTTATTCTGTTCCCAGGTCCCTCGCTCTCCTCTGTCACTTTTCCTCCTCTTCTTTACAAATGAACTGAAGTCAATGTTTCTGTTCTGCTTATTACCATCATTATTCCTTTTACAGGTTTTTGTTATATCCATTGAACTCTGATTGTCTGGATCATTTGTATTTATTTATTCAGATAAGATTCTAAGATTCTTATTCTGATTTGTAGCAGCACTGACTGAATGCAATCTGTTCAACTTGTTTCAATTTCACAAATACTGATACATATCTATCAGAGAGTCATTATTATTAATATTTAACCTAAAAAATAGAAATAATCTTAGTTGTATCTGCTTCTTTATTATTATTATTTTTGTTTTATTTTTTATTTTTTTTAATTCAGACAATTTACTGAGGTTTCTGTTTAAAACATGAGAAAAACTACTGAATAAGTAGAATTTCTGAAATTTCTGAAAACATAAATTCTTCACAACTGTGCTTCTCATATATATATATATA
>NW_015542377.1:1993774-1995017 GCF_001515605.1 Sinocyclocheilus anshuiensis
AAATACAAATAGGTAGGCTATTTTTCCATTTTTGATTTTTCAATTTCTAATGACATCACTGTCACACTAAAGTACCATTTCAGTGAACCTGTGAGATGGCAGTGAGCCCGGATCTTTCACCCTCAAATTCCATTTTATTATCCTTTGTGTTTAACTAAGCATTGAATGAACACTGAAGCTAATTCCAAATTCCCTTTGTCATCATCATTTTTAGCAAGAAGTCGAGTAATAGATGCTCAGAAGAGGCTCATAGCAGGCCAAAATGAATCGTGAACATTATTCATCCATTGGAAAGGCAAGCGTCCCTAGATCCAATTATATATATTCATTAAGTGATAATGATATCATGGTCTTTTAACTGGGAAGAAAAGAGTGTAATTGAATAATAACAGTTGTACAGTCCCAAGGGAAAGGCCTCGGCAGTGCTCGAGGGACTGACCCCGCGGGGCGGAGGAGTGAAAGGGGGGATTGATGGAATTCTATTACCCTGCTGATAGATTTATTATGAAGAGCTGAGTGGACTTGCTGCTCCACTTTGTCACTCACACTAATCAGCCACTGAAGGTTTGGAGTGAGGGATGAGAGCGTGTGCACACGTGTTCTGACTCTCCCGCTTCTGACAAAGACAAGGTTAGGAGAGGATGACAGACATGCTGTTGTCCCCCTTCTCCCCTCCCCAGATTCGTCCTCTTGTCCTCTGGTCCTGTCACAAATGGGCCAGCTGAGCTTCTCGACCTCCTGGGTGAGCCCTCATTTGTTTATTAATGGTCGACATGTGAACCAGCATAAGGACATATGTCACATAGAGCAACAGTCAGCCGGCGAGATGCTGTGTCGGGGAAGGACAATTTTAAATGCTCGGGAAAAAGAGGAGTTTAAGTATTGGGACAACAGAGCCATGGGGTGTGCACACACTTACACTGACTTACACAATATGTATTAGGATAACTGTCCACCCACAATCAAAATTTAGATTGCTTAGATCAATTTTTGATTGCTTTTGTAGTCTTAAGCTTAAATATATTTTGTTGTAATCTGTTTTGTTCCCCCAAAATTTTTGAAGTGTTGCAAAATTCAAATGAATGATCTTAATACTATATATAGGTCCAAACCATTCCATTTGTGTTCCATTGAGATTATCTAAAAAAAATAAAAATTTAAAAATAATAATATAAATAAATAAATAAATAAATAAATAAATAAATAAATGAATGAATGAATGAATGAATGAATGAATAAAGTT
>NW_015542377.1:1999597-2020060 GCF_001515605.1 Sinocyclocheilus anshuiensis
CGTGGTAACTTACTCCATGAACCTAACCTGGTCGGGAACATGGGTGTATTCCAGAAAGCATGGTTAACTTACCGTCAGCTAAACCCTGAACTTTCGGTTGATTAACCCCGAACCTTGCTTACTCAAGGTATGTGGTTCCAAAAACGCGTCCGGGAGTAAGTTCATTCAACTCAGAGTATGTTCCTGGTTAAGGCTCAAGACATTGTCAACAGAGCGACGAATCGACGAGTCACTATGGAAATCTTTAATCCTTGAGAATATGAATTATATTGTTTGTTTGATGCTAATTATATATTAAGTAATATCAGATATTTATTTTGATTTAGAATTTAGACATTATAGAAAATGCCGATCCATGTGTGAGATGATAATATAAAATGTAATAAATAAATAAAATATCATAAATTAAACATTAACTTGTCATAGTTTTTATAATTTATACAGATAACTTATATATGGCAATAAAATAAATATAATAACCATATTAGAATAATATATTAACTTATTTATTACTTATATTAGCACATTCATCATTAACATATCATATCATATCATATATATATATATATATATATATAAATAAATATAAAATTTAACTACTTTAGTCTGTGTCATTATTCAGTGTATATTATCATTATAATTTGTATCTGTGTCTATAGCGTATTATTTGTTTGTTTTATTATTTTTCCATTTAATAAAAAAATATAGGTATCAATAGTGCAATTATATTTATATAATTAATATAATATTGTGTGTGTATGTGTGTGTGTGTATGTGTATGTAAAGAATATTATTTATTTATTTGCTTTTTATTTATATGTGTATATATTTTTTGTAACTTTTTTTTTTTGATACGCCAAAAATTTTTTTTTTCCCCCATTTGACATTTTTGCCATTTCTATTCTTGATACAATCTTAGGTTGTAATTTATTTTCTGTGTGCATGCACACGTTTTTTTTTTTCTTTGTGTTAATATGCTGTGTGTGATCCCTGATGCTGGATTTCGATTGATGGCAACATCTCAAGCACTTCATTATCATGACAACTGCTTTTGAGATGCCTTCTGAGTCCAATTTCTTTTGCCCAACTTGCACTCTTGAACAGATGAGGATAACACAACACCCCTTGAAGACTTAATGCTCAAGGCTCAGAGGATAATGATTATGATTAGTTGTGCTTATGCTTTATTTCAAGAGAGGTCCATATTGACACATCCTTGAAAAGCTTGAGGACATTCCATTTGTTTCTATTGTTTAACTGTAACTCGATCAAAGATATTTAACCCATTACCAGTTTATATTTTTTTCACAAGCAGGTTTTGTTGTTTCAGGACATTTTTTGTTGCCACAAGGTTAGCAGAACATTTAAAACTAGAATTTTTGGCATTCCTTCCAGTACGATAAAGAACATTTCCTTTAGTTGATCTTCCTCAGAGGTGGTTTGTGCAAACGTTGTCTGTTTTCCTTTCAGCTGTATCATTAGTGTGTGAGTGTCTGTGTTTGATGTTTCATGCAGTGATCACTGACAGGCCAACCAACACCTCCCAGGAAAGTGGAGCCCATCTTTCAAAACCTCAGTTTAAAAATTTGTTGCCTTTGATAAAAACATCATTTATTTCCCACTAGCTTTATACTGCACAAAGATAAATATTTTGAAGCTCTATAGGCATAAATAATTGATTTATGGTAAACAACAAAGGCTATTCAGACGGTTCACATGGACACTCACCTTTTTGTTATGAGACATTGTACATTTCAACAGTGTATAATAATGTTTATGCTGGCGGGATTGCAATTAACATAGGAAACACGCAGTATACTTGCATTCGCGCTTCGCAAATGCTGGTTCTGGTTAAAATGCTATCAGTGGTCCAGTTTTTGCTTAGTTAAAATGAGGAAGAACTTTAAATGTGCTTAATCGCTGGTACTCAGACAGTATGAATCAATCAGATCATTTCCCTTATTGACTTGATGTCATACAGTTGCTCTTGACTAATACTGGTGAATGGGATCTCGCTGCTAAAGAAATAATTTACAGATGTCCAAATCTGTTTAATATGTCATCCTTCATTGAATTGATGATGTTCAATTATTATTTCCCTTGCCTGTTTAATCCTGATCACTATGGAGGTGTTTAAATTTGTCTCTTCGTGCATTTTTACTGATTGCATATCTGATCTGAAGAAAAACGCCAAGTGTAAATGAATTCCAAGATGAGTTTGTGTTGTAATTTGTCCAGTATTTTACCATATATTTATATATCCTCTTCAATACATGATGCATATCTATCAGAGAGTCATTATTATTAATATTTAACCTAAAAAATAGAAATAATCTTAATTGTATCTGCTTCTTTATTATTATTATTATTATTATTATTATTATTTTATTCAGACCATTTACTGAGGTTTCTGTTTAAAACATGAGAAAAACTACTGAATAAGTAAAACTTCTGAAATTTCTGAAAATTTTTCATCAAAAAGAAAACTTTGAGTTACCTGAAAGGCCGGTTTTTGTTTTAACATTGAGGCCAGAGTTAAGTTTCATACCCAATATGTATGGCAGCCTAGTCTTTATGTAGAAATTAACACATATGGGATCTTTTTCTCACTGGCTCTAGCTTGCACCTGGCTCAATTTTTACATACTCTGTCTTCCCAGCTGAAGTGGATCGATACTAAAGAATGGCTGTGCTTCGATGGCATGTAATCATCTTGTTGGCTGCTTTGACACTGATCCTCCATTATAAGCCAATGAAGCATGCTGGACAGACATTACATGGGGATTGTTCTCACTAGTGTCTGATGTAGAACTGAAGGCCATACTGCATGATGTTTTATAAGTGAAAGAAAAAGGAATAACGAGATAATTTAATTATTGTCATTATTTCAATGTAATTGAAAACATTACTTTTGAACTGTAAAAATACTAGTAGTGAACACATACAGCTCAAACTTCTTTCTTGCTAACTGTCGGTGATAATTTAAGTCTCATCAGATGTGACAAGATTAGATCTCCATGGGTGCCTATCACTCATCTGAACTCTCCAGGTTCATTCCTCTAGTCATTCTCCATGGAGCCTTAGTCATGTGCTGCTCCAGCAAAATATAGAGCCCCTAACCTCACCTGAGGGAACAAGACCAAAGACACAGTAGTCTCAGTGTTGGGACCTCTGAGATTATCACCTACTCTGACCCTTCTCACACCATGTCTGCCTGACCCCAGGAGTGCCCCCAACTTCTTCCAAACCTTTTAACCATACATAACCACCCCTGTCCCTTCCATTCAATCTGGCTCTCCCCCTACAGGGCTCCATGCTGAAAATGCCACAGGACCAAGGATAGAGCCTTGTGGGACACCGTCTGGACCTGTCTGAGCACTGTCACGGCTGTTTGCTAGCTCCCTGCAGGCATGTTGGTGCTTGGATGAATGAGGTAATGAGATTTAAGCTCTCTAATGGGATATCATTGGCGTGGGAGGGCTTGGAGAGCAATGTCTGGTTTACACTAAGCAGAAGTTAATGATGACAGTAACTAACCAATTGTAATTAAGTCATCAATCTCATTCCATCATTGTTTTTGGACATGCATAAATAGCTACAACTTGCATAGACTAAAGGCCTTTAGTCAAAATTGTCCATTATAAAACTAAATGGTTTGACGGTTGATATTTCTTATAACACAACTGTAATGTATTACGGTTTATGTCTTTCCTTTTATTCATGTTTGTTAGTCTGTGCAGTGCAATTGGCAACATGCAATAGTGGACCCTACTTTGTTTTCGTTTGAGACCATTTTCACTGATTGAACAACAACAGAGTGCTGAAGTGATTAATAATTTTTTGTTGGCCAACCTGGAAGTTAGCATCACTTTAGTTACTTCCACAAAAACGCAATATAATGTTTCTATTGACTTTTGGATTATTGCAAACAATAAGCTATGTGACCAACAAACATTTATGATTGTCAAACGTTTTGTTCCTCATGATTTATTTTTTGAACATAAAAGTCACAAATGAACACAACTTCTATGAATTTCAAAGCCTAAATATAATCGCCAGAAGTAAAAACTTGAGCGTAGTCTATAAACAAATTATACCACGGTCACATGACTTCAAGGTCACCACCATTAAGCTTCAGACAACTCTTTCAGTCTTTATTTAAAAAAAAAAAAAACATTGTCCCAGATAGTTTGGTTTAGAATAGGTTACAAGAGCATAATTATAGACATAATGAGGCTGAAAGTGGACTAGCGAGTAGATTGGTTTTCCTGTTTGGCGTGATGACATTTAATGTCTTTCAAACTCTGTAGCCTCATTTAGCCACTTATTAGCATATTCATTTTTCAAGACATAAAAGTAAGTAAAAGCTTCACAATGGGGTATTACTGATGTATTTTATGTTGTAGAGAAAAACTTGAATGTAATGTAAGCATGTTAACCACAGACCTTATTTCAGGCGTTTAACCAAAAACCCGTTTAAAAAAATCTATTGACTTCAGGACAATGAAACTGGAAGTGCTAAAATGCTAACTTGTTTCCGTATGTCGGGCTACTAAAATATGTCATCCCTACAGCCCTCTATAAATAAAATAGCTTGTCTCTTGTGTTAAAATGGTCAAATAATGGGCTGTATGGTGTTGAAATTTGAGCTGAATATTAATGGTTTGTTTGAAGAACTTTTTTTTGTAAAGGCTGTGTGCTAAATGTAATAACAGCACTCTTACCAGTGTGATATTGCTTAATTGTTTTATCACTTTCAATGGCATCTCTCAGTGCACAAGAGCAAACGGCAAACATTGGCATACATGCCAACCTGTAAATCCTTTTATTCAGACGCCATTTGTCTTCTGCAACAGCTCAACCTCCTTTTGACTCCTGCAAAGACATGAGCCACATTTCAATTGCAAGATGAGTGACACAGAAATATCTGGCTATCAGAATAAAGTAATGTATTCTCCAGATAAGTACCAGCCCCGAGGTGGGACCCCACTCTCGCCTCCCTAGACTGGTGGCATTGCTCCCTTCAGGTATAAGCAGTAACAGGCTTTAATGTCATTTAGCTGCAGGGTGGCCATCTCCTTATTACCTCATGAATCCTTTTCCAAATGCCATAACATTTCCCGAAAAGCCCCCACTTTTTAAATCCAATAATTAGAAATGTCTATTTAAAGTTCACTGCTTCCGCACCAATATCAATTAAAAGCCATTTGAAGGTGATCAGTATCAATTGTCAACAAATTAAATCCATGCAGTTCAGGTGGGCAAATGTAAGGAAACACATTCATCTTTTGAGGAAAGGCTCATGAATCATTAGGACCGTTCTTTTTTTTATCTGCTACTATGCAATATAAATTTCATTAGTGCTTCAGTGCTGGTGTTCCACACCAACAGAGGCAGACAAAGTACTCAACTCCATTACTTGAGTGAAAGTACAGATACTGCTGGTCAAATATTACTCCATTACAAGTAAAAGTTGTAAAGACAGATTTTTACTTAAGTACAAGTACAGAAGTACTTGCTTTTAAAAGTACTTAAGTACCAAAAGTAAATTTCCCTTTTTATGTCAATGCACTGTTTTATTATTGTTGTTTGTAATACTTACAATACTTCTGAAGCAACTTAGAATACATTACACCTGCTGAATACACTGACTAGCTTGTAGTATATTTGGAATAAAGAGCTTTTAGAATGTTAAAAACCTATGGGGAAAAAAACAAAACAAAAACATTATTGAACACCCCTACCCACCCCCACAAAAGCAGGATGGTAGTGATCTCGCACAGTTCTGACAGTGTGTGAGAGCATCTATGTGTAGCCATTCATCCACATTTGAACAGAGTGGACAGTGAAATCCTGTAAATACAGAGTGATAAGGAAATACTCAAGTAAATGTACTTAGTTACTGTCCGCCTCTGCACACCAACAACAATCAGGTGAATTGAGTAATTTAATATGCTTTTCATTATATTATGGACACTGTAGTTGCAACAAATTTGGTGTTGCTAGACAGAAAATAAGGTAATAGTAGTAATGAAATAGAAAAAACAAACAAAAACAAAAAAAACCCTAAAACAATGTCACTATTGAAGATGAAAACAATGAATTCTGTGTGTTTTATATTTCCTTTTTTTTTTTTTATATATATATGACTACTGAAAAGGAAGGAAATGTCTTGTTATACTTTAATATATTTCTATGTCCATAGTTATTTTATTAGAGAGCATTATTTCATTAGGGTTTGATAATGATCTGTCAGGGTTGCACAGGAAGTTGATCATTTTCAAAAAGAAGCAAAAACCTTATTGTTTGGGATCCACCATCTGTTTTTCAAAAGCTTCTTTTAACATCCATCTTCTTCGGGCAACACAATAGTTTCATTGAAGGCTGATTAGAGACTGATTGGCAATCAATTATGTATATCTATTGTAAATCATTATATTTTTCTCTGCTGATGGGGTGCTTGAATATTACATACCACATGAATCAAGTTATAATTTGGCAAAAGATGAAATCCCAAAGCTTGGGATGGCATGTGGAGCGGATATTTCGATAAAATTTTTGTCATTGCTTTGGAGTCATGTTGTTGTGAGTTCTGATTTAATTAGATGCCCAGATGCTCTTGCCTCACATATTTGCTGTTCATTCAAAGAGTGACAAATTCATAGTGTGTCAATGAACGGTTTGGTGTTTTTCTAATTGATATTTTTTGCATGAGTGCTCTCCCTTCAGTCCTGTCGTGTCTCTGTCTAAGGGTTTGCACCGAAGCATGGAAAGAGCAGCCCGAGGTGTCACCTCTAATAAAACATTTATATCCACAGGGAAAAGCATGTCCAGTGCCGGCAACCAGAGCAAACTCAGAACTGGAAGAGGGAGGTCCTTTTGAAGTAAGTGTTTTGAAGGTGGGAAGCAATGCTGTTCATTGTCTGGAAACATCTCCCCCCCCACCTCCCATCCCACCGCATGGGGGTAAGCGTTAAAGTCTCACAGTGGTAGCAGTAACTTCAAAAGCCATCCCATGAATGGGGCTATGTGACCCCTGCCCACTAACAGCAGCTAAATTGGTAGATAAAGAATCAGGGTAATTTGTATCGACTCAATAAGTTACTATGTGGCCAAACAGGAAGGTCATGACTTCATGCCGTAACTGTGGCCCCATGGCAACCGGACATCAATGTAACATCAGTTCTCAAAACACTCCTGTTTCAGTCTCGATACACTGTCAACAAGGAGTGATTGCGCAAATAATATCAGGCCTGATGGCGGTATAGCAAGAGGGCAATGGGCAAAAGGAGGAAGTGGCGCTATTTTCTGGGCATCTGCATATGTTTGTTTGAGAGAAAGGCTTTCAGCATGAGATCATAGCCGGATGGATGGAGAAAGGGTGGGTGGGTGTGGTGGAGAAAGATATGACCCTCTTCGCCTCTCATGGGAATGACAGGGAGTGGTATTCCCCCTCAGTCCCACTCAGTTTGCTCAGCTCAACCAAAATTCTCTGAGCATTAAAATCAATGTTAACATTGTTAGGCCAAACAGTGCATTCTGACCATGGCCAATGCAAAGAATTCCCAAGGCCTTGTCCCGATGGTCCACTGGGACTTACAGATTTGATTATGAGAATAGCCAAGGTTGACTTTCATCCCCTCTGAAGAATGGGCTTCCTTGTTCCTGGCTGGGACAATGGCGTTTCTAAGTGCCATGTGAAACTTGCTGAACTTTGTGCAATAATTCAAGCCTTTGATTCTACAAATGTTTTTGCGCTGTCCTCCACATCTGCAAATACCTCCGCATTTTGCATCTCTACTGAAGAGAAAAAAAGAATTTGAGAAATTAAAATGGGGGAAGATAAGAAAAGGCGTGGAAGTAAAAGTTAGGCACGTACATACGTTTTGCTATTTGGCTTTTGTTGTTTGAATTAAAATAAAGGTTTCCTTCTTGGCTGTCACAATCTATTAGAGGCAACCGAGAGCTGCTATCACTGCGCAGGCTGGCTCGCCCGGAACTGGGAGTGAAGCTGACGGTGTGTGGAAACTAACACGGGCACTGCGCTGTGACCGTGTCACCTGCAATCAGCGCCAGCACCCGGCCAGATTAATCATGACAGTAGGCAATATTTCCAACATTATTAGAAGAGAAACCTAATATTTTGGGACATCAGGGATCTGGGTTCCGGTGTCCATCAAAGTGAGAGCCTTCATTTTATGCTCCGTGGATGGGTAACCTCGGCACTTAACCCCTTTTTGATATTTCATCTCTCTCCTCTCCTGTCTTTCAAAGCCGAGCTCAGCCCACCTTGGAGAATAAGAGATGTCTGGCTACAGTTATGCATTCAACCAACCCGTAGTATCCACACCTATTATTCTACATTTTCCGACAGCAAAATAAGTGATTGTAAAGTGATCTAAAAATAATGTCCCCGTACACTGAACACCTTTAAAGTGCTGGGTGGCAGACCAAAGGGCTGCAAGCAGTGAAAACAAAAATGGCAGCCGACTGTATGAATAAATTTAAGCACTCTAAAGAAGGAAGCTGTCCATGTACAAATACCTTAAACAGGAAATGACATTCATCTTTGTCTATGCATCTGCAGCATTTTACAGTAACAGTTGAAGTTGTTAAAATTATTTAATGCATTAGGTATCATAAACTAACAATAAGTAATACTTTTTTATTAATCTAGATAGTATATACTAATACATTTTATTAATGTTAATGCATTATAAATGAACATGGATTTATATAATAATAATAATAATTTCAATCTATATATTATTATTGAAAATTGCTGTAAAATAATTTCTAATGTGGTGTTAATGCATTTGTTAATCAATTGAACCTTATTGTGAAGTAAAAATTGACATGCATTTTTATATGTAATTTTTTATTAAATCAAAATATTTTAAAATAATGCTAATGTTAAAAAAAAGTGTCCGTTTAATTTTTATCTAGCTTGGTCTTGAGATTTGCCGCTTATTTAATTGTCACTTTTTTCACTTTGTGTTTAATCTATAAAAGGTAATCTATTCATTGATCTGTCTCTCTCACCACATAGTGCAGCTCCATGGCTGTTTTCTAGCCAGCACATGTTTGATTTGTCTGGCACAGGACGCTTTGTGCACCAACGTGTGACTGTTCATTAAGGAGACTTAGTGTGTGTAATACACCATAGCGTTTCCCCATTTATTTAATTTGTAAGGCTCTGACATCAATTGTTGAGCTTCGTTTGCCCAGTCGTGGCATCAGATGTCAGTGTTAATAAGCTAGTGGAGCTGTGTGTGTGTGTGTGTGTGTGTGTGTGAAGATGCGACCGCATGTGTGCTGGGTTGTGTTGTGGAAGGTAAAGCTGTGAAAATGCTTAATTTCGACTCCGGTGTCTGAAAAGATCAGCATGTGTGTGTGTGTGTGTGTGTGTGTGTGTGTGTGAGAAGATGCAACCGCATGTGTGCTGGGTTGTGTTGTGCAAGGTAAAGCTGTGAAAATGCTCAATTTTGACTCCAGTGTCTAAAAAGATCAGCAAGTATAAAGAACAGAGAGATAATACATAAAGACATTCATTGCAGGCCGTTTTGCCTTTAGAGAAATGTGTTGAATGTAATATAATCTCCATTTCCTCAGACATTTGAACTGTATCTATATGCCTGGCAGACTTTTGCCTCTTGGGCCATTTCCCACATTCTTGCCCGGGTGTTAGGACAAGACATTTATTGACCAGCCTTTTTGGTCACATATTCTGTCCTTTTAGATTTCTATTGGCCTTTTATGCAGAACGGGCTCACGTTTTAAAACTAAACCCCATTTGAATATTGGGGGACAAAAGGACGGTCTAAACAGCAAACAGCAGCCTTCTATGTGCTGGAAAACATGACTTCATGACACATCCACATCTCAAGCCTGAACTCTTTTATCATTCACATTGGCTCTAACCATAAGCGCGCCTAGAATTTGATTAAAATGGACAAACACAATGGCCAAAGGTCTGCAGTGCACAGTGCAGACAAAATGGCATGACTTGATGTTCTCAAACGTACTCGGTCACAATTAAGAAGCTCTTTGTCACGGACAGAAAAACACCATGATGGTGTTGTCCTCTATGAGTGCAACCCACCCACTCACAGGTCCAAGCATAATTCATGTGACAATGATACCCATTATGCTCTTGTTATGGCAACTCCAGAAAGGATGTTCTAACAAATAAGATGGCAAGATTGTACCTTAATAAGGAGGGAAAAGTGGGATAATTCTGTCGTTGAGGACTGATATATTGTACCCACGCACTTTGAGTCACCTCACAAAAGATCCAGTGTTTTCTATTCTCAGCAGCTGGGCTTCAACAGAAAAACTTGGAATGCTTTGTAGGCTACAGAGGAGAATTTATTCTTTGTGGAGTTTCATGTTTTACCATACGTCTTTGCACGGGCTGTCAGACATTAGGAGTTGCAACAGGCTAAAGAAAGTTTGAATAGATTAGCAGAGTTATTGTAAATCTGCAGCCCACTAATGGTTTAATCAGTGGACTACAAATAGAGACTTTGTTCTGACAGGCCAGAAAGGTGAATGCTGGTTTAATGAGAAGCTCTGTATGCACAGTCTTAACTTCTGCAGGGATAATTGATGCACTCTTCTTCTTGATTTTATTTTGTGGAAGCCGTATTTTGTAAGTTTTGATTAAATGTAATACACTATCAAAAAGTTCAAACATTTGTGGATAGTAAGATTTCTTATGCTCACCAATGCTATATTTATTTGATCAAACTTACAGAAAAACAGTAATATTGTTAATAACACTTTTTTTATTTTAATATATTTTAAAATGTAATATATTGCTGTGATTGCAAAGCTGAATTTTCACCAGCCGTTACTCCAGTCTTCAGTGTCACAATCCTTCAGAAATCAACCTGACATACTGATTTGGTGCTTAAGAAACATTTCTTTACATTATTATCATTAATGAAAACAGTTCATTACATGCATCTAGTTTACTATGGGAAGTTGCCTTTGCTCTGTTTTATTGAAACTTTTTTCCCCTCCAATTAAATGTGTGACCACAATGGCTGTTGGTTTAAAGGAACAGTTCACCCCAAAATTTAAATTTCCTTAAAATGTACTCATGTGAAACTTAAGAAAATTTGTAGCGCTCCAAATAGGAAAAATGAAATCCTTGGACGATGCAATTTATAAAATAAAATAAAAAAATGTCTAGACTTTTCCAGTCTGCATTGTATTCAGTGTGCGGCTTGCCATTTTTATTTTTTTTGTTCTTATAATTAACTCACCCTCAGGCCCTCCAAGATGTAGATGAGATTGTTTCTTCATTGGAACAGATTTGGAGAAATTTGCTCACCAGTTTGCCCACTTGCTCACCAATGGATCATCTGCAGTGAATGGGTGCTGTCAGATTGAGAGTTCAAACAGCTGATAAAAGCATCACAATAATCCACAAAAGTAATTGACATGACTACAGTCCATCAATTAATCTCTTGTGAAGTGAAAAGCTTGCATGTTTGTAATTTTTTTCACTGTCTCCAGTGAAAATGTCCATCCCAGTTGTCTTCTCACATCAACCCACCAACATATTTTTTTTTTAGAACTGTTTTGGACTGTTTTTGATTGTAAACGGTGCTTAATATGTGCATATTCCTTTCCTGATTCAGACAAGACAACGTTTTCACTGGAGGAAGCATGTCGATTATTTGTAGAGTAATCTGATGTTTTTATTAGCTGTTTTTAACTCTATTTTGATGACTGAATTTCTCCAAATCTGTTCTGATGAAGAAACAAACTCATCTACATCTTGGATCGCCTAAGGGTGAGACATGCAAAAAAAACCATGCAAAACTAATTTTGAATGTTTAGCCGAGTATTAGAGGACAGTCCACCCCCCCACCACCCCCCGACACATAAATCTATATTTATTTGTGATGCACTGAAACAGCTTTATTATTTGAAATACAGTGTAATGAGAGAGAGAGAGAGCGAGAGAAAGAGCAACAACCTTCTGATTCAATAAAACAAATACTTGCAGACAAAAGTGTGAAGCCTCAATCACTCTGCATCAAGATGTGAAAAATGTTATCATTTAAACTATGTCTGCCAATCACACACTCTAAAAAATGCTGGGTTAAATACAACCCAGTGCTGGGTAAAATAGGGACAAACCCAGCAATTGGGCTGTTTTGACCCAGCGGTTGGGTTAAATGTTTAACCCAACCTTCTGGGTAGTAACTCAACCGCTGGGTCAAAACAACCCAATTGCTGGGTTTGTCCCTATTTTACCCAGCACTGGGTTGTATTTAACCTAGCATTTTTAGATTGCACATGTACTCTTATGTGTGCCGTCTTCATAGAGCCGAAGTTTGTGGTGACATTTTAAATAATTACATTCCAGAGGAAAGAACCTTACAGTGTCATATATATATATATGCAACTGGTCTTTTAGTTCAAAAGTACCACCTTGTGCTCAAGGGATTTGACTGAAAAAAATAGTTTAAGGAAGATTTTCATCCTTTTGAAGAAAAAAAATGACAAGCAGTATTTTTATTACAAAGCCACAACCTCTCAAAAAACTCCTCATCTTTACTGTAGATAGTAATATTAAAAGTTTGATTCAGAGTAAACTGTTGTGCAAGTTTAGACTTTTAAAAATGTATTTATTTACTTTTGCAGACCAGAACCGTGGCGATGTCTGTAATGAAATAATAATGAATTAAAACAACCTCCTCAGCAAAAATGTTTGTCTATGTTAATTTTAATGTTCCTCAACCAATAAATTATGTTTACTGTGTTAAAGTCCGCTCAAGTCAACAATGCAAGTCAAAAATGCATTCACTTCTTGGAATTGGACTTGGAACGCAACAAACAATGATAAGTGTTTGTGCCACAAGTATGAATTCCTAATGTAGTGTTTTTCATGAGTAAATTTAATCTTTTTTTTGTATTGCAAGTTATATACATAAATTCTCATTAATTATCAAATTACTTCCTTGTCGCGACTCTAATTGACTGTCAGCAGCTGCTTGAAATATGAAATAAAACAAGCCTAAAATAAGCCTGTTTTAAAGTTGAGTAGGACTCAGTTCTTCTGCTACAAGACTGTGAAGTAGCTTTTGTTTTAATATGGTCCGAAGAAATATTCTAGAATGCTTCATAATAAAGTTAAATAGACTGAATTATGGTGCAAACAGCTTTTAGAGACAATTGTGATTTCGAACAATAATATATGTGAAAGTGACATTAAGCAATACATATTGAGCGTAAGTATACACATACATACATTTTATATTGTATTTATTTATATTGTATTATATTTATTTTGTGCACACGCTCGAAAAGCAATTTCCCTGCTCAAAGTGTTCTTTAATCACTCAGGTTTGACATTTTCCTTCTCTTTGCTCACTGCACTCACCAGTGAGAGAAACCCTGCTTTGAGCGATCCCAGTTTTATGTGCTCCTCTACTAAATATGAACAATTTTGGATTAATTGCGCTTGGCCAGTCAAATTAGAAGAAAGAAACTGTTGAATGAGTGTATAAGAGAATGTATCACTCATTTTTATGTGGTAAGTACTAAGAGATCACAGCATTATTGTGACTTTATGTCAGCTGTATGAAATGAGTTTTCAGTGCTAATGAGTATTTGTAAACATTCTCTGTGCCAATATTTTTTTATGGAAAAAAATGGACTTTACATTTTGAGGGGGTTCATAGATTAAATCTCTGAATGAAGTTGAAAGTATTGCCCGTTGCTTTACTGGTTACACTAAAAGTGTGATTTCAATTTATAAATGCTCAAATCCAGTTATTTCAGTCTGTGCATCAAAAAAGAACTAAGAAACAATGTTCTCTTGAAAGAGAGATTAAATGGGTCAGTACATGTGCCACAGTGATGCAGCTGTGGTGGTACACAGAAGGTATGCTTCACAGAAGGACTTTTGTTGAAACATTACTGTATTATGCTAATGTGATCACAGAGCGCACAGCTCTAACATAAAGTGGTTTCAAAACAGGTGGGCATTATACCTAAACTAATTATCATGTTTGGGAAACAAGTCTGTTGACGCGATGCAAAAAATCTGTTGGAATGTTAATCCGATTTTTGAAGAGCAAGCTTTTATAAGATGTTTAATCTAAATAAGAAACAGGATACATTTCTATTAAAACATATAAAAATGTTGCAATGAAAGACCAGAAAGTGGCTGTCTGGCCTTTACGGAAAACAATTCCTCCTCATCTCAACGAGTGATTCATTCTCAATTAAATTATTTTTATCTCTTTGAGGCATGTGTCTTGTTCGATAGAAGCCTACTGAAAAGTCCTCTTTTTCTTCTTAATGACATAAGGCATCTTTTATCTCTTATCGGAAGTGACATGTGGACTCATTTTTGGCAGTGGAGTCTGAATACATTTATTTTGGACTCAACCAGAGGCAAGCATCTCTTCTTTAATTTAATTTCCCCAACTTATCATCATGTTCTTGAAGGTTATCTGAAAAGTTCTGGTATTGTGACATGGTTTTGTGGCAAATGCCTTACACAGCTAAGAAAACTTTCTGGAAAAGTCACTCTAGTGAAACTGTACCCTGCTCCATTAAAACATCATTCAAAGTCTCAGCATTAAAGTAGTCAATTTTACATGTGTGCCATAATTCTGAAGTCTTGCTCCTCAAATAAAAAAGAAAAAAAAAAAGATGATTTAGATGACTTTGAATATGGTGCATGAGTCAAATTGACTACTGTTGTAATTTGTACATTTTCTGCCTGTTACTTTTGTTTGTTGTGAAATGTTTGGGGGTAAAATATATTATACATATACACACATATAAATACATTCATGTATATGCACATGTGTGTTTTTTGGACATTTCCTTTAACACTAAAACACAACACAAAGCAATCAAAATATGGCTAAAACACCTGCAAAAAATCAATACAGAATATTCCTTCATCTTAACAGTACATTGGGCCCAATTTTTACACACTTTCTAAGAGTGTATATACAAAAAATTTGTAAAACATTACAGTTAAAGCCACTTTTAGGCCCCCCCCCTCTTATTCAAACATGTTTAATATATTTCACGTTTGCCAAACATATGATGGAATCCTCCAAAAGAGTGCAGCATGTTACAAGAGTGACATTTTGGTGGTGCGGGATAAAAGAACCATACAAAATGTACTTCCATACATTTAGTCTCTGCTTGGTCTTCTTGGTTTACCATCGTCTTCTCTAAATCTTAAGGGAGCCCTTAAGGATCTAATTTTCTAGTTAAAAATTCACCAAAAAGCGGCAGCTGTGCAGTCTTGATTTACCGTTTCTACCTTCATCCTGTCTCAATCAAAGAGCAGAAAAATAGTGTGAGCCTCCTCTCTCTGCCCCCCCTCATCCCACAAACAGTTGATACAACATGATGAGAGATTTTTAAAAAGCAGCCTTTGTTTGTGTCCTGGTGTGCTTTCGAATCCTTTAATTGTGGGAAGTTGTAGTGCCATCAGAGGATAGCAGCCCTGTAGGCTCATCGTGTATATTTGTTTTCACAGTGCTAGAGAGAAGCAATTGAGTTTTAATGGCCAGGGCCTGTGCTGTGCTTACCAATGCACTAGTGCAAACTTCATTTTTATTACCTTGCGGAAAATATTTGCTCGTTGCTTTCCTGTTTTCTCTTTCTCAGCTTTGATCTCTCAGGATAAACCAAAAGCCTTTGAATCCATGACAGTATTATGATTACAGAATATGTAGAATCAATCCAATTTCACAGGAAAATGTAACTATTTTACAAGGCTGCGATTTCATGTGGATTTGTACAATGTGGAACAAACGTCACTGGTGAACATATGAGATTGTGCAAATTCATAGGAATTAGCCACCAATTAGCCAAAACAGATAATAGTTATGAACTGCCATGAGATTGTGTTGGTAGAATATAAAACTTTGCGCTTATACACCTCTTTGAAACTTTTACATATTAAAAATGCAACCATGAGCAGTAGTTTAATCATTCCCGAAAGGCTAAAGCTACAGGAAAGGAATGAGCTGACCGGCACAAGCACAATTTAGTCACTCGGATTAATGCTAGACTGACACCCTTAGATGTAGGGTTAAAGTTGATGCCACCTCAGGGTAAAAAAAGAGAGTTATTGATGCCAGTTCTCCTCTGATGCTCCAGGGTACAGTCTCCTGGTCCCACACTAGCACACAAAAGCATCTCTGTGCGAAACAGACTTAGCTACACATTTGGGGGTGAAGGGGCAGGTTGGACTCTGTGTTTAATTGCTTTGTGAATCACTTGTCTGGGATGTTCATAAACGTTGCATCCTGAGCTAGTCAGTTAATTAACACAATATGACTAAAATCAAAACTGAACTTATCGATTTAAAAAAAACACTTAAATCATGTTTTAATTTCCAGCAGGCCATTGTGAAGCCAGAGTGGTTTTAATACCAGCCTCAGTCATCTCACTGCAGCCACTATTTTGGCCACTTCTGCTGTATAAAGTCAACTAGTCTCTAGTCGTTAGAGAAAGCGAAATTACATTACTGCTTTACTAATGTTTAATTACATTAATGTGCAATATCAGTCGTTAACGGCCATTAATTATAAATGAAGATGTAATGGCGGCCATTAATATTTAATTAAAGAGCAATCAAGTGTTATTTCGCAGTGTTACAAAACTAGACACTAATAAAAGAAAGATTGTTCTCAGCCTGGCAAGACAGTGGCCAGTGTGCCATCATATATTGCAGAAACTGAATGAGAAGGGCATGGATACATTTATTCAACCTTTCAGAGGTGAGGGTACCAGCTGATGAGCTCGGCTAGAGTTTATGAGCAATGTTTGTAATTAAATGCAAAACGCTTTGTTTATGGTCACTGAAAAATGAAAAATCGGTCATTTACTCACAGTCAGACCTGTATGCATTTCTTTCTTCTGTTGGATGCAAAAGAAGATATAAAAAAATGTTTTTGTGTTTTATGTTGCATATATGTATATGTGTATATATATATATATACACAGTATATATATATATATATATACAGTATATATATATATATATATATATATATACACGGTGAGCGTGATTTCACCAAGTACTACATGTTCCTGGATCAACATCCTTCTTGATCCAGGAACATCATTCCAATCAACAAATCAGAATTGAGAGATAACTTTTCAGGAAATGTCAGTTTTAGGCTTACAATCAGGATTAGGTGCTTCGACACCCTTGTTAATCAGCTATCATTTTACACTGTTTTTAGGAATAAATTATGGGTAAGTTTAGGTTTAGGGGTAGGGATTGGGTTAAGTCTGTATTTTTGGACAGTAATGTTGATCCAGGATCAACAAAAGACCTCAGTTTAGGTCCCCACGGTGACACAAGTCCCCATGAGTTGGTGTGTATTCAGGTTTAAGTCCCTACCAGTATAGAAACACACACACACACACACACACACACACACACACACACACACACACTTACTTCATTCAAAAGTAGTGTCTTTTGGGAAAAAAAAAGTTTTTAGTGTGACATAATCCTTCAAAAATCATTCTAATACGCTGACTTGGTGTTCAAACAACATTTTTTCAGGATTCTTGATGAATAGAAAGTTCGAAAGAACAGTATTTATTTGAAATAGAAATCTTTTGTTACATTATAATTCTCTTTAGTGTCACTTTTGATCAATTTAATGTTTCTGTGCAGTATAAAAGTAAAAAGAAAACTTCATTTACTTTTATTAAAAATAATTATATTTTGAATCATATATCTGTTTTGTTATTTAAAAGAAAATTGCAACTTGGTTTGATCATTTTAGTTTCTTGTGCAATAACATTTATACTTTTTTAAAGTGTTTAAGTGTCCAAATACTGTGCAGCCACTATACTTCATAAAAAAAATTCACACAATAACAAAGCAAAATTCAGACACCTCAAGCAGTAGATTCGAATTCTCAAAGACAGTTCCTTTTTGTTGCTGTGCGTAAACAAAGAGCAGAAATCAAAATGCAGTGGGCTGTTTTAGAGACACAATTGAAGCCTGTTTGCTGTTGAGTTCAGGCCACGCTATTCTCATAGTTTGCGTTGTGGCCCAGACTGTTGTGCTGAAGAACACCCATGCAGCTCTATTGAGATGGTAAGCACTGCTTGTTTACTCAAGTTTTCCTTTTTTCCACATCCACAGTTACCAGTTAGCAAAACAAAAGGGCCTATGAGGCAGTCATTTGTCGAATGGGCTCGCAAGCACACTGTTCGAGTGGAGGAGGCCGATTTGTGGTACGGCACATGTTTGTTAAGGTGGGTGTCACCATTGTTTTAACCCAGGACACCCTCCCTCCGTTCCTTGTGATGTCTTTGTATCCGTCCTCATTGCTTCCAGAGTTCCCCTCTCCATGCATGCTGGAGTAGACATTGAAGAGACATTGAGACAAGAAGAGACATTGAGTAAATGTTTATTGGAGTTTATTGTTGCCATTTGATCCAGGATTGCACAAAGTCCAATTTACCATATAATTATCTTTTAATAAGTTGGCCTTGGTAGCTAACATGTACTACTAAATGTATATTAATCAACCCAAACTTGACTTTGGCTTAAAACAAAGAATGTTCTGGGTGTTTATCCATAGTCATAGTTAGTTCAATTGATGACCATGCAGATAATGCTTAGCAAAACGCTAACAACAAAATAAAGTTAATTGGCTTCTTTAACAGAAAGGTAGGACTTTTGGGCCTTTAGCCACCATGTTGAATGTGATGTTTTCTTCCATTAATTGTCCTACAAGTGGCCTGTCACCGCCTCCTCATCTGGTGTATTTTAGGTTCAAGAAATCTCAAAAACATCTCAACAAAATGAGCAAAAAGTGAAATATACCCTAAACACTTAGCAGAATAATGGTGACTTACATGACTCTTTAAAACACAGTCATCACCTCTTTGTCTTTTGGCTTTGCAGTGATAAAGCCCAAGATTACAATTCAAAGAACATTAGTTCTACTTGAGCTTTCTCCAGAATTTTAATGAATGTGTTCCAAATGTCTGGTCTTTACGTCTATGAATAGATTGCAGATTAAAATGACTCAACAGAAAGCTAGAATCAGACGATTTTGTCACAGAATATATTAGCATAAGATTATTACTCATCTACACTGACCCCGAAGGATGAGATTCATTACTAATAGGCTTCTTTAATGCTGCTATCTATCTATCTATCTATCTATCTATCTATCTATCTATCTATCTCCCCTGACAGTAATGACTAAATGTTACTTTTCATCCATGCCATTATTATGATCAAAATTACTTCTTAAGGACTTTCCCTCTTTTAAAATTAATTTCTTTCTGCTTTCCTGCAACGAATATTGTGGCTAAAGACAGCTGAAGGTCTGGATGAAAAGAATGAAAAAAGAATAACTGTTTCACTGTTCATTTGCAGTTAAACACGCTGAACTTTGTGACAGTTGTTAGACTAACATAAAAAAAGATAAATCTTTCCATTGCTCCCTAACTTAAATATGTACATTTCCCCCCATCAAACCATCCTATACTGTGGCTGTGAAAGCACATCTTTTAGATTAGTAATCACATTCACAGCTATAATGTGTGTTGAATGCACTGTAGCAAGGTATTAGTGGAGGCTAGTGTCTAAAAACCCTCAGGTCATCAGTATGCAGAGAACACTGCACTGTAATTAAACACAATCCCCCATGCTATATTCACCCTGCAATATTTCATCCAATTTTGCCCATCTGATGGGTCTCTACCCCTGGAGTCATTTTAAGATAGACAGTATTGGTACATATACAGCATATAGGAAGGAGTGCAGTGTAATGCTAATGCTAACAGCTAATCAAACAGACTTTCTACAGATAAAGATATTCAGATTTTAGGTCAATGTATTTGTTTGTTTTTAAGTGGTTGACCATTTTTTGAATTTCCATTTTTTTCCCCATCTATATGCTATTTTTTGAGAAAGATATTTGAAAGACAGCACAACATTGAAGCTGAAGCTATCCATATCATAGCACTGCCAGTGGGTTTGGGATGATAAAGACAGGCACAAGGCGCTGACGTGACAATTTTATAGTGACTGTTAACAGGCAGGCAAGTTCAGCGGCCACCCCATCATTCTTACTCCCATGAGTCCTAATAGAGCAGTGGAGACTACAGTCATTAGTGAAAAGCAGATATATTTTTCAATCGATTTTAGTTACTGGTTCCTAAATCCATTACAGGTGTAGATGTAGAAGTGAGGGGTGTCTTGCCATTATCTTTCTGTATCTGAAGAAAAACCACAGTTCACTAGTTCACAATTAGTCGACGTGATGAGTTGTAAATTATGTTTAAATGTTTAAATAATACATTGGATTCCTTGTGTAATACATTATTTTAGTTACGTCTACCTAGTATGTCTAACATATTTAAAGGGGTCATATGATGCTTTTTTAAAGATCATTATTTGGTGTATTTGGTGTAACAGAATATGTTG
>NW_015542377.1:2021342-2051428 GCF_001515605.1 Sinocyclocheilus anshuiensis
ACAGTCAATAGCAAATACTTAAACTAATAACAAAACAGTAGCTGATTCAGAAGCGCCAGATTGTTATAGCAAAGTCAGAATTACCTCCTCTCCTAGGTTCACGAAACGGTCGTCCATAAAATGCATTGCTGTACTGTTGCAAGTAATCTTAAAGATTCCTAAATGCATCTACTTTTGGAAGGCCAAATAAAGTGCTTTTGCTTTCGCGTATAAAAACACACAGCGTCTCCCTGACATTCTTCAACACTAACTGCGGTTACTGATACCACGCCTTCTTTCTTTGCATGAACATTTGGGTGTATTTTTTATATTAAAATAGTTTCTTTTTGTAATTCATTCACATTTATTTCCTTGAGTAGTGTAAACTCTGTGGCTCTGTGGCGTTATAATACAATGTTTGTTTGAGGGTCCCCTACATTGGTACAGTGGTGTAGGATTAGGGCTGGACTACTGTTTTTCTGATTGTAGTGTTGTTATTGTTGATTAAAACTATTTTTGAAAAAGATTTTTATTGGCTTTTGAAATAAAGCTGAAATGAAATAAAATATAAGACGAAGAACTCAAATTTAAAAAACGTAAACAATAAATAAGCTGAAGTACTAAAATTACTCAAACTAAAACTCAAATTTAAAACTAAAACTAAAATGGCAAAAGCATTACCTTACTAAAATAAAAAAAAACAAATAAAAAAATAATAAATAATTTGATAGTATATAATCAAAACAACATTCTTTCTGACCAGTGTGTTTAGGAGACCTGGGGCCCGTTCTTCGTACATCGCTTATTACATCCGAGATGAAATGTCACATCCAAGATGATATCATCGCGCTAATCAGGATCTGGCTAATTCGGTTCTTCGAACGCAACTGTTGTTGATGATTAGTATGGCTGGATTGAGTTATCTGAGATAATTGCGCGTGCATGGGTTGGTTTAAAAGGGGCTCTTTATCGATGCTCGAAACCACGATCAGCAATGCAGCGATTGGCTGGCGGCAAGACAGCAACGTAATGACATCATATAATTAAAAAAGAAACCTGACGAAAAACTTGGCAAATTTTTGGACTTTTATAAGGAAACAGCCAAGCGAACAAAACTACATAAATGTTATAATAGATAAATGAAATGTGCACTGTTTTTATTTTATTTAAATTTTTTACATGAGTCCCAATTATTTATATTCACGATTTCTAATATTTGTACAGGCTTTACATTTTTATTTCAATGTAGTAATTAGCAATTCATTTAATTTTATATTTGAACAGATCTGTTACGTGACAGCATTAATTAAAGTTTCTTAAGGGTCAAGATCATGTTATCTGCATCTCCTGCACTCCATCAAGCCACTCCCAAATTTTTAAATGATTATTATTTTTAAATTATTGTCCCTGGATTAGTAGGGTACTCTTGTAATAAAGTAGTGGTGGTAGAGGACAGATTTTAAGTATCAATTCTGCTTAAAAAGATGCAATCTAATCCTGTTTACAGGAAGTAAGCCTGCTCCTGAGCAGGTTTCAGCTTAAGGACCTGTTGCTATGACAGCAACTCCGGGTTGAGCTTCGAAGAACCAAACAATCCAAGATCATGCCAAATTATCAACAATCAAATCCAGCTAACTGCGTTAGCGACGTACGAAGAACGGGCCCCTGTTTGAAAACATTATTTTTGCAATTCTATTTGGTGCCACTGGGGGGGAGAAAATTATGCCCTTCACCTATAAAATTGATTGATCCTGTGCTAAATGACTGTTTAACTATTATCATTATTCACTGCTTTAACTCAATACATCTATTTACATGCACTTTTGATTTTTCAAAAAATTCTATTTCATTTGGACTAAAGCAGTAAACCATATTTTTAAATCCTTTTATGTCAAAGTTTTGTTTTGTGTGGTTGCAATAACAGACCTAGATAATGCGATTGTTGCTCCGTTTTGTCCAGCTTGTTAGCATGTTAATCGGACTATATTTGGCCTTGCCATTGTGCACTTGCTCCAAAAGACAGAGGAGGTGTTTGTGTTATGTATTTTTTCCTTCAAATATTAGATTACACATTGTGACACGTAAATTTGACATCGAGGTGACACAATGGAGACTGTAGCTTGAATACGCAAAAACCTGCTGTGGCTCAATTATAACTCTGCGTGCAAATGTTAATGATGATAGTCATTTGTCCTCTTGAGGATCTTTGATGTCTCTGAGCTCACAGATCGAGGAGCCTGCTGTATGCAAGGGGTGTAAATACTTCGGTGACACATTTCCCAGAACTGATACAAGCTCCCAGGAAAAACACTCACATGCCTTCCACACTAACACTCCTTCCATTCTTGACTGCAGTGGGACATGTACAGAGACGCTGGATGAGGCATAAGCCACTAGTCCATAGTGTTTGACGTCTCATCGGAATGCTAACAGTGTGCAACCTGACTCTGTCTGTCCCACATGTTACCTAAACAGCACAGGCACACCCTCCCATTGGACTCCTCACCCCACCTGAAACCGCATCCCTTAGGTGTGAAAGTCTTCTCAGTCCCATTAAGATATCAGTGGTGTTATTGATAGAAATACTGTATGTTTTTCTCCTCCTTGTCTCCCTCCAGCTGTGCCAATAACTCAGTCTCCATGTCCAGTTCGGTTTTATTTTAAGGGGCTTTTTTATGCGAGGTGTGATGAGTTGTTGGGTTTGAGAACTGAGTGTTCTCTGGGCAGAGGACATCTGACATTCTAAACAGTTTGGGCTTGTACATGATCTGGTTAAACCAGGTATTAACAGCCACCCAACACGTCAAACATGTGGTTTGAGTGATAAGATCACAAAATATGTAGTCGAAATTTGTAGTGTAATCTCTAATCCGACCTAATGGTTTGTTGGGCAGTGAGGACCACCTGCCAATCAGCCATTGAACTAAACATAAAAACTTCACAGAATATCCTCTGGATGTAGTGACACAGAGTATTAATACCAGTAATGTGTCTGTCAACTTGTGATCATTGCTTAAGGCAGATGTTAATACCATGTGTACATGGGTTCTGTGACAACAACTAGATCCAAAAATTATATTGAGATCCCTAATGAAGCCACCTTTGGTTTTAAAATACTGGATCTGCACCCTCCCACAGTCTCAGAAAAAAGGTTAAAAAACTGTCAAAAGGTACACCTTTGTAGCTTATTTATCCCTAAAGGGTGTATATTGTTACTTTAGAGGTACATGTTAGTAACCAAAGTGTGCATATTTGTACATAAATGATACATACATTCATACCTTTTGAAATGGTACCACCCCAGTGACAGCTTTCCTGAGAGTGTACTTACACTTACTTTTAAGCCACATTGTGCCATCATTTACATTTATTCATTTAGCAGATGCTTTTATTTAAAACTTTGTACAACAAGGCAAATATAGAAGAAGAAGAAAAAAAAACAATTTCCAGAACTTCCACATTCATGGCTCCTCAGTGGTAGAACAATATTAATTTATACTTTTTTGTGCATGCTCAGTTTAGAATATTAGATTCTCTTTACATGAGTGCTAGATAACAGCAAAAGGTAATCTTTAAAAATTCTAATAATTTTAATAACACTGTTACATGTAATATTTAGTGGAAAAATAAGTAAAAACAATGCCAGCAAGAATGCAAGCTGTGTTAGCTGTTCTACCTTTTTTGTTGTCATAGTGATTTATTGGTTCCACCCCCTTGTTAACCTTGTTAGCCCTTGTATATACTGTATATACCCCTGTGTTTGCCTTGTTCAGTGTCAGTTTGTTTCCTGGTGTTTCTCCTGTTCTGTGTTTCTGGTTCTTTTGTCCTGCGTTAGTTCTTTGTTTATGCTCTTAATAAATGCTACTGCAAGTGGATCCTCCGCCTTGTGTTTCCCTGCCTGCAGCTTTACAGACACATACAAGACTTAGCAAAGAATAACAGAGAGAACCGGGCTTCTATAGGGTGAGCTAACAAGGGTAAGGAGACACAGGTGCAAACAATGAGTGCTGATGAGACTGGGCAAAGGATTATGGGACATGTAGTTCGTGAGGCAGAAATCTATCTATCTATCTATCTATTACATCGATAGATGATAGATATTTGCTAAATATCACATGCAACAGTGTTATTAAAATTATTAGAATTTTTAAAGATTACCTTTGCTGTCATATAGCACCAGTGTTGGGCTAGTTACTCAAAGAATGTAATATATTACTCATCATTACTAGTTACTCCTTTCAAAAGTAATATTGTTACTTTACTTATTACTTTCTGGCAACAGTAATTAGTTACACTACTAGTTACATTACTTTTTCTTCACGCCCGACAAAAGTTGTAACTGTGTTTCGTCCACATAAAACTCTTCTAGAATGTTACTAATATATTTCTGCCTCATCATTTGACCAAAATCCACATTGGATCGCAGTCAGAAGTTATTACAAACACTCAATAGTGATTGATAGTGACATTCAAGTAGAAGTGTTGTATTAATCTAATTAATTGTCATGTGTAGCTTGAAGCTAATTGTAATATCTCCATTACCCATACGATTATATTTCATTGTTTTATCAAATAACATAAGTTTGTAAGAAACTGTTTAATTTTCCAAAAAGATTTTTAATTATAGTAATATAATGTACCACATGCTGATCAGAGGGCTGTGGGTGGGATGTAATGCCAGAGTAAAGTAAAACCACAACTTACACAACTGTGCTCAGATCATCTTTTTTCCTGACAAAATCAATATAATGCAATATTTCTATCTGCCGAATGTAAGCTTTTCCATATTCCAAGCTTGCCTGCTGCACTGGGGACATCACATGCATGCGCGAGTCGTGAAAATTATGAAAATAAATCTAGAAATTATTTGATTGTTGGATTTTAACAATACATGACATTTTGATGCTCTTTGATGTGGCATGACAGATCGCTGTACACTGTAAAAAATAGATGTAAAAAACGGGTGAAATTCATGGCAGCAGAAGGTGCTAAACATCTACCATTAAGTAAGGAATAATTGACGACGGGCCGTTGAATTATTAGAAAAATAATGCACACCCGAGGTGCATTATTTTTCTAATAATTCAACGGCCCGGAGTCAATTATTCCGCTTATACTACGGTTACCACACCTCAGGATGGTAACTGTAATATTATTACTGAAATCTTATTAGTAATTAGTTCCACTACTAGTTACTGCAAAAAGTAATATTATTACAGTAACTAAATTACTAGTATCTAGTTACTGCCCAACACTGTTTAGCACTCATTTAAAGAGAATCTAATATTCTAAACTGAGCAGATGAGCATGCACACAAAATTATAAATTGATACAACAGTAACTAACATTATTGGTGATGACCAAAATAATTTTTTATGTTTCTGTAATGGTTAATCCACCAATATGTGTGAGCTCTTTAGTCACAGTAGTGTTTCTAGTGCTAAAATATAATTATTGTTTCGAATTTACAGTTTTACAAGAAAGGCAGAAAAATAGTAAAGCACTTTATTCACTTTTTATTCAGATGCCCAATTACAGTCAATAACAACAAAGACTGTGGAAAAGTACGTCAAAATCAGTGCCAGCAAGAATGCAAGCTGTTATCAAGGCAAAAGAAGGCTATACAAAATATTAAGTTTTTTGGTTATTATGTCTGAATAAAGTCTATTTAGTTGTTTCAGTTTATTATTTGCTTAATAAATGACAATAGCATGTTTAGTTTTAAACAGGTTCTTGACGGATTTCTAAAATATTTGTGTTTTCCCTTTATGACAGGTGGTATAATAAATGTAAGTACTATATATATGTACAAAGAGTGAAAAATTGAAGGGGGTCTGAATACTTTCCGTACCCACTTATATATAAATTGCTTACTGTATGTATGTGTAGGCTATAAATCACTCTGGATTAAAGAATATGTTAACGAATACATGTAAATGAAGATGCGAGCGCTACTGTTCTTTCACTAGCCAGGAAATACATCCCTTTCCACCTTCACCAAGACAGATTGACATCAGGGCAAGCACTGAGGGAGGAGAACCCTAAAATGGGTTGCTCATAGGCATAACAAGAGCAGAGGTGATGCCTCCAAAGGTGAGAACTGGTCTTCTTCTCTCATCCCTGATGTTCTGGGGTCATCCTCACCTTATTAGACTGGTGAGACTTGGAAAAGGGGGTTGATGCCCCAGATTGAAGAGGATTAGGAGAGCCTGTGAAAATCACAGCTCCATGTGGAGAGACTTTCTCTGAGTATCAGGTGGGGGCAGATGGGAGGTGATCACAGGAAATCACAGGACCCCTGACACTGTTTGTGGTCCTGGAGTGTTAGTTCTCACCCATCATTGCCTTTGGTGCCACGGCCCACACTGGGGGAAGTTGTTTTAGCACATTCATAAAAAGCGCCATTTAGCATTGTCACAACAACATTTAAAGCAGTGCTACTGTAAAGGCACACATGCACTACAAAGCCAGATGAGGGGCTTTGCACAAGTGTACGTATTACTCTCAGGTAACTGTGAATGATCTCTCTGGGTACAAGTTATGGTGTTGATTACTTACATGACAGGAACAATGATTAAAACGCAGAGATGATAATGGTGTGGCATTCATGCATTGACAACTTTGACTCTATGTTCCTTTCCAAAGGTTGATGTATGGCATCATTAGGATAACCTCAGGCCCTTAAAGACACTAATCTTCTTCATCTTGTCCTTCACACTTTCTTGTTTTGACATTTAGAAATATGTGTGTGTGCACAGTGCCTGTGGTGTGTCTATTGGTGATAGTGACACTCATAGCAGCGTGCATTGTTTTAGCTGTTTATCTATTCACATATTATAAATGTAAAAAAATACATATTCATACCGATTTTGAAATGGATTTTAATGATCAAAATTAATATTAATAATACATATAACTACATTGTGGCTTGTGCAAAACTTGCCGCCATAAAATCAGCTTAAGCTGGTTTGCTCAGAATTAATCTCAGGATTATTATTGTTATGAATGTCATTGAAATCCATTTTTCCCAGTTATGTTTTTTTCATTTAGTTTTTGTTAACAATAATATTGAGTTGCTAATCTCCCAGCTCTCTTCAGCTGATCTTCCAGCTGAAAAGTGCCCAAAAAAGAAAAGTAATATCATACCTTTGGATTTCACGTCTGTAATGTTAGAGTTCAAATCACTAATGCTAAGTATATGCAATAGATATTAGTGATGCTTACCTTAGCAAAAACCACAAACTAGATTCATATGTGTGCACAAACTATATTTGTAAACACAAACATGTAACACAAGCATGTAGCTAATTTCAGTTTCCCTTTCAGACCTGTCTGTATCCATCTAATAGGTCCCTTGAATTTTAAATTTGGTTTGTCAGGGCATTGGAATGGTGGTGGCTGTAAACAAACTGTACTATCATCCATCCAGTCGGGTTGCACTGGGCAAATGTTTGTCAGATCATCTTTGTAAACATGCACACACTGACAGGGTCATTCAGTGGGTGTCCAACACTTAAGCCAGTGCGCTGATACCGCAGTCATGTCAACGGAAGTGTAAGCATATACCCAGTTTTCCTAACAAGTCAAGCTGGCCGTAAAGTCCTCAGGCATCTGCCGACTCCAAACACATGCCCACCCCTCCCACGCCCCGAAATACACACTTTATTTTCAGCATGTGTCTTCTTGATTATTCTAGCCACTGAATAATGCCATTTTAGAAGATTAGATTCCCCTTGCTTAAGTGCAAAGCAACAGCGGAGAAAATGAGTGGCAGCGACGTGAAAGGCTGTAGTTTATGGGTACTGGGCCGACGAGGCAATAGAAGCCAAGGGCTCTGGTTTCAGCGCTGCTTTGGTTCAAGACAGGAGCTCACGTCTGTTGCCTCCATCTGCCTGTCTGACTGTCAGTCAGCCTGTTTTGCTCCTGCTGAAGTGCAGCTAGTGTAAATGAGAATAGCAGATATGATCTGTAAAGTGTTAAGTCAAGGCTACTTTATGTGATGAATAACATTTATGTTTCAGTTGCCTACTTATGGCTACCAGGATTGCATTTGTCAAAGCTGCAAGTCGATATAATATGTGAACAGCGCTAAGAAGTGTCTAAACACTTTTAGCCTGTTAGCTAAGTACTCTACAGTTGGTTTTGAGGTACTGTGGCTAAATTTAAAGCTAACTGTTAATTTATATTCTAAGTTTGTGAAGTTATTTAGAAGGCCATTACATTCTTAAATCAATGTAAAAAAGTAAACACAGCTAAGTGGTTGTAACTTGTAGCCTGTTAGCTAAGCACCCTAAAGGTGGTTTTGATGTTGGCTAAATTTAACACTGACTATTTATTTATACCCACATTTTTGAAGTTATTTAGAAGGACATAACATTTTTATGAAGCCATTTTTTATTCAAATTATGAAGTCAATTCTTCAAACACCTTTTTTTGTCAGATGTTATAATGAAATTAAGATATTAGTAAATAATAATTTTTCGTTTGTTTCATTTGAGTATATAAAAACTGGAATTCATGAACTTTTAGATATTAATTTTTCATTCAGTGTGCAAGAATGTTATTTTTAAAAAGCCACTGCTCAATCTAGTCAGTTACCACAGGACTTTACAAAAAAAACCTTACATTAAATAAATAAATAAATAAATAAATAAAATAACAGCAAATTACTTCGCCGAGTGATAGACGTTTGACATTTTCCCAGCAACTGCTGGGTGTGTTGGCAGTTAAATATAAACAGCACAACAGAGTTTGTGGCATTGATTATTTGAGACAATCTTTGGAGAAGAGAAATAAGAGCTTGCCCAAAAGATAAATGATCTCCGTATTGGTTTCATCTCAACAAAGGCCAAACCTCCTTTCTCCCACCATTTGTGCTTCTAGCAGTGTTAAAGTTTAAAAGTAAGTTGAGAACAAATGACCCATTGGAGTTCCCAAATGGCAATTTCGAAATGAATAATTCCGATACATCATAGCTCGAGTTGCTGTGGCTGTTATGCTAGATTTATTAGTCTGTATTTTTTTAGCGTCAACTGAAGTTCTCAGTCTCCAGGGTTTAGAATGATCACCCTAGCGATAGTAGGCTATTCCTGTTAGAGTGTTAAACACAACAGATTAAGACACTTTGCAAAGCTCCCAAGGTAGTATTAGACCTCTTATCCTATTAGAACAGCCGCACTGGCTCATCTGACCCTCCCCCAAATTCAGCTGCCCTGTAACCCCAGATGCATCAAAGTGCTTGAACATGGGAGATTGCTGTGTCCTGGATTCCTGTACTAAACCTGTTTTTGGCCTACACATTTAGCCAGGGCAGAGGAGATGTAAATCTACTCAAGAGTGATCTGATGCACGCACTAGTTTAGAGTGTGTGAGAGAGTGACCGATAACGGGACAATGACATCATTCCGTAAAATCATCAAACATATAAAATTACTACCTCTTGTTGTATATTATATTTATATATTGAGCTCAGTCTTGACATGGCATCAATGGGGCTGCACAGAATTGAAACACGACTGGGGTCAGCTTAATGATTGGTTAAGTGTCATGCGAGTATGCTCTGGGACGTTATTAAAGATACCAAAGTATCGATATCCACACGTTTAGTCAGATATTCCATATCTGCATAGTGCTCATAGCTGCAGGATGACACGGCTCCCCTGAGCTTTGCACACTGGTGCTTGCTGTCCAAATATATTGCAGTGTTGAACATTTCTTGATTTTTCTGCTCATTTATTGATCTGCAGAATTTTCTTTAACGTCATGTTAGGTTTCCCTTTACATGGTATAAATCAGCTGTTTATGAATCATCCGCTATGATTGGCAGAAAACAGAAAATAGGGTTATTCGTCTGCACTGCATGTTTACAGTTTGGTAGTAATAGTTTTTATTATTTTTTGGTAACAGTGTTTTTACAGAATTTACGCTTGTAAGCATTTAATAATTTTTTTTTTATGTTATTGAAAGGAGTGTCTTATGCTCACCATGCTGCATTTATTTGATCAAAATACACTAAACGAGTAATATTGCAAAATATTATTACAATTTTAAATAATTGTTTTCTATTTTAATCTATTTTAAAATGAAATGTATTCCTGTGATTACAAAGATCAATTTTGACCAAATACATAGATGAAAAGTCATCTGTACCTAATGTCACACATGGTGTGTTTTGTGTCTATGTGAGTGCATATATAATTATGCATACAAGGGCAGAACTTGTGTCCGTTTATGCTTCTCAGTGTGAGCTGTTTGCATAGTGAAGGCTTAAAAGCTAGCGAACATGGCATGCCAGAACTAATGTGTGTTTTTGCAAGCGCTGGTGTAGGATATACCACACCTCACACCTCAGCTCGCCTCCACCTGACCACAACTAAAGACTCAGGAAAGCAGGTGAGCCAGATTAGAGCCTTTCCTGTTGTGCTGAAACCAGGGTCAGGGTTGCAGAGACCTCTCTCTTCTCTTGTCCCTCTCAATCTCTCTCTCCCTCATGCCCACACACACACACACACACACACAAACAAGCAAGCACAGCTGAAGATTTGACATGTCAGCTACTTTCTCCTTTTTTCTAACTCTCATACTCGCTGGTGGTCGTAAAAGAGGCCGCTCTGGCATATGCCTGTCTCCCTCGGCCATATATGAGCTGAGAGCAGCTCCCTCAGCTGTTGCCTTCACATCAGCTGTAATTAAACCATCTCTATTCTGCTTCTGCTGCCAGCTTATTTGTGCACACACTGGTTATATTAAATCACTAAAACACTTAAACGCAGCCTTTGTTGACAACTGATATTTACTGTTTAAATAGTCACTTTGTAGTTTTGACTTTTTATCACATCATTCTGATTAGGACGAAAGTATAAGTATTATATTTTCTTAGTCATAACGATGTGATAAAAAAAATAAAAAAATCATCTGACTTTTGGGAAAAAAAAAGGATTACAGGAATATTAATTATATGAAATCTGATTTATATAAATATCTGAATAAATAGTAAAGTCTAAATAAATATAGAGTCTAAATGTACAGATACAAATCCAAATATATATGTTTAGAGCTATAACTATGTTCAAGATTTACAATTCTATATTCACACACAAAAGAAAATATGATATCTGAATATGGCAATGTAATTTCTAATCATTATGATGTGACAAAATTCCTAAACTATCATGTGACTTTTATTAACAAAAGATTATAGATGATTATATGAATTCTGAATATTTCTTTATAGATAAAAAATGAGTGACAATGGGAAAAAGTAAAAAAAAAAAAAAAAAAGATATCTGAACATAGAAATGTAATTTCTAATTGTAATGATGTGACAGAATTCCTAAACTATGACATGCCTTTTATTAACATAGGATTAAAAATAATTCTATGAA
Source organism: Sinocyclocheilus anshuiensis (assembly GCF_001515605.1). Lineage (NCBI taxonomy): Eukaryota > Metazoa > Chordata > Actinopteri > Cypriniformes > Cyprinidae > Sinocyclocheilus > Sinocyclocheilus anshuiensis. The sequence goes on from NW_015542377.1 coordinate 2,032,706, forward strand.
ATGTAAATATTTATATATCCAAAGAAATAGTTAATTCAAAGAAATATAAAGTCTAAAAATATATTTTTATTCTAAATATATAGATATAGTATATCTAAGTATATACATAGTAAATAGTATATATCTGTGTGTGTGTGATATGTTTGCATTATTACTTTCTCTTAAGATATTACATTACAAATAAATTTCACGGACATTATAAATCACACATTTGAAGATCTGTCTGTCTCTCTTTTAGAAAAAAAAGATTTCTGCTATTAAAAACATTCACATGTAGCTGTAAGAAAAGAGTGTGATGGGAAAGGAGGGGATGCTCTTTCACGGGAACAAAAATTGGTGGTGAAAATTGAACTCTATAAGACAAGGTGTACTATCAGATCAATCTAAGCCGTGTCTTCCCATGACATTAAAAAAAGTGTTGTTCTTCATGTATTACTCACTCCCTCCCTGCGTGGAGAGGATTCCTCACAGTGCTATACACCGTTCTCTGCTCTCCTGTGTGAATTTAGAGATTGTTTTGAGATTGAACAGAATGCTTCAAACATTACATTCCACTATGCTTATAAAATATTTGTGAAACAGCTAAAAACTGATAACTGTGGCTTTACTTAATGTAACCTGCAATTATTAACCAGAATCAGCCACTGTTATCATCTCTTATTATCACTTGATAGAATACAGTCTTAACATATTAAAGTAAACATAAGAGAAAGAAACCTAAAAATCATCTGTCACTGTCACTGTTTTTTTAATGATCTTAGTAATTAGCGCAGCATCAAGCCTATAAACATTTATAAATCCCACACATCTGCCATTCTTAAATCACACGCTCTGTCATTTAGACATTTTTTTTTTTATTATTAGTTTGACAAAAAAATATATATATACAGTATATATAATTGGAAATACAGATTTTGACACAAATAGCCTTTGAATATTTGCATAATCACAGTTTCTACTGATTGCATAGTTGAACCAGAATTGTTAAAGGAGCGCCAAACACACTTTATCACTCTTTCCAAAGCACTCAAATAGAAACATTACCTAAATGGCTGGCAAGCTGTGGCTGTTAGCCGAATGCTAATACATGTCAGAAAATGGGGCGAAAATTTATGACACGCCATCTGTTCTCCAGCATGCAGCTCAATGTGTACTTCCAATGTTAGCTCTAGTAAAGACCTCCCCATTCAAACTCACTAATCACTTTTCCTAACAAGAATTAGCTCTTGGTTCAGTCCGCCCAATAATGTTTTCAACTTCTTTCCTCAATAGGATTAAAGTACCATCAATTCTCTCCTAGATGTCTATGAATAATCCCCTCCTGGATACAACATTATTTTGTAATTAAAAAACAACCTGCATTATCATATTTTGGTCATTATAGAAGTAGTTATCATTTCGGGTTTTCTCAAAGCAATGCATCATTGTCATTGAAGACGAAGTAATTTTTCAAAGACAAAGTTGTTTATAATTTGTGCTAATATTTGTAGCAGAGGGTGTAACTGAATAATTTCATTATAAATATTGATGCTTCTGAAATATGCCAGGGAATATTTTTTAATCACTTATTTTTTTTTATTTCACTAATATTGCATTTTACCAAATGTATTATGTATTAAAATGTTTTAAATGCTTTATGAAGATAAATCAGTATACACAATTTATATTACATTATATTTACAATAGAAATTATTCTATATTATACAGTGGGTACGGAAAGTATTCAGACCCCCTTAAATTTTTCACTCAACATTTATTATTATTAATCCCATTTTAAGTAACACAAGCTGTAAAATGCAGTGCTATATATAGAAATTATTAGACATTTTATATATATATATATATATATATAAATTATTACCTAGAAATTATTATAATTATTACTATTATTATTCCCATTTTAAGAAACACAAGCTGTACAATACAGTGATTTTTACCTCTGACTTCTCTATATTTTCAGTGTGGCATTTAATATGGCTTGGCGTTTGCTTTTGCAGGGAGGAAAAAATGCTAAAGATTATTGAGAATTCCATCCAATCCATCTGTCCAAACAAGTTTATTTTTGCATTTGTCTTTTTCGGATCCCCCCAGGTCTAATGATGTCTAATCCTGTCTGATGAAGCGCTAAAGATTTCCCATATCCTAAAACAGTAAAAACCTAATTGTCGGGCCATGGTCTAATTTAGTGCTCAGTGTTTTATATGGCCAGAATCTTTAGCCCTTTTCCGTGGTCTCTAAAGAGGCGTACGTTATGATCCCGCTGTCAGTAAAATCAATCCTTATCAATTTTAAAGTTCAAATTTTGATTTCATGACTTTCTGGGGACCACCCTAGGCTGAAAATGGCTATTTCAGCCTCTTTTTCCCACACTAAATCTGTATGTATTGATTGTCCCTTTTTCTTTCTGTGCTGTGAAGAGGGAGAGAGTGAAAAGACTATGACACTAGTTGAAGATTTAGTTGAGTTAAATAATGGTAATTATAGGCTTAGCTCTTGGTCAGTCTGTCTGTAGCTAATCCCACTCAAGTCCCCTCTAGAAAGTATTTGTTCACTTAAGCTCTTAAAAATGTATGAATGTCATTGCATTAGATAACAACATATCAAGTGGCATATTTTATGTGCGAACAGTTAATTTAATGTGAAAATACATAAAAATTGAGCAGAACTCAATCAATCCCTAATAAGGACTGAGTCCTTTTATTTCTGTCTTTATGCCTCTGCTAGCAAGTGTGCAAGCAACGTTATTACATTTTTCTTGGCAACCTAGAGTGGTACAAACATTGCAGTCCTGGATAGAGGGCCTGAGGATATATGGGTCCAATGGTAAACTAATGCTTCTGTGATAACTGCCCACTAAGTGGGTGGGACAAGGATGCCATGACCCTGCTGGCCTTACTACCAGTCCCTGCTAACAGCTTTGGCCCAGAGGTCAGCCCAATTTCCCCACTGCTGAGTACTCATTACACACACGGCCTGTGATAAATGCCCATAGCTGCACGTGGCTGCGTTGTCACGGCGCTGGTCGCTAGGGAGGCTGCCGGAGACAGATAGTCTGAGAGTCTCAGAAGGAGCGGTTACTAAGCAACCCTTACCTGAGCCTCCCTCTCCCAGCATCCTTTTCCCTCCAACTCTTTTTTCTCTTTTAACTTACTCTCATTCCATTTTTTCACCCTCATGCTCTCAGTCTCTCTGAGCTGTTATTGCAGATCTTTTTCTCTCACACACCTGCTTTGAGGAAGAAAGGATATGGTGGTGTGTATTAACGAAAATACTTTCTTTGTTCCAAAACCTAGTGAAAACCTACAGAGGGAGCGTTGTAAGGCATCATAGGTGCACTGCTGTTTCAAAATGGAGGCATGTTAATCACCCTGTGAAAAAGTCTGCTTAATTGTATTGAATGTGCACTTATTGTGTGCTTCAAATCTTAAAAGAATATAAAAAACCTGTACTTGCAGATATAATATTAATGAAATTAAGGCCACTCAAGTGTACTTTCATGAATGTTTCTTAACACACTTATGTACACTTTATGAAGTGCACTTACTAAATGTCAAATTACAATTTTTAGTACATTTTAAATCTATTATGTTTTAAATTGAATTATTTTTTGTCATGCTTTAAATAATTACACTTACTTTGATGCACTGACTAACATAAGGCACATGTAAAATACTTGATTATAGTTTTAACTGTTATTTGATATTGCATTTAAAGTTGATATTTGAGCTTCATCATTACAAATTTGTAGTTACAAATGTATTTAAATATTGACATATAAGTTTCAATAGAAATGACATTAAAGCATATTTTAGTTTACCATAAATTCTGCCAATATATTTGGTAGTACATTTTAAACGTATTTCAAAGACAGTAGAAATTAAGAAATTACATATAAAGATGTACTTAATTTGTACTTAAGTGTTTCAATTAACAAACAAACAAACAAAAACACTGAAGTTCAGCTAAATGCATTTAATATACTGTAAATATAGATTTTAATACTTTTTAATTTAATTGCAATTAACATGCAATTACATCTCCTCAGACATTACATTCAGTTTAGTTCTGTAATAATTACTCTTTTAAGAAGTACTCTAAAGTGTACTACTTTTTCACAAGAGTATACTGCGGCAATTCCTGAAGCACTGTGACAATCTCAGTGGGAAAACAAAATACAAAATGATGAAAAAGCAAGATAAATGTTAGTTATATAAGTAAACAAAATGTATATGCAGTACTGTGCAAAAGTCTTAGGCCTTTAGTATTTTCACCAACAAAAAATGGTTAAGTCAGTTATTTTTATATCTTTTGCTGTAGTGTGTCAGTAGGAAATAATCCAGTGAGATTTTTGTAAGCACAAGGAGTCTGACAATAGCCAGTGCTCCACACAGAGATCTGATCTCAACATCATCCAGTCTGTCTGGAATTACATGAAGAAACAGAAAAAACGTAGAGAGACTAAATCCAGAAGAACTGTGGCAACATCTCCAAGATGCTTGAAGAAACTTACTTGCAAAGCTATAATGGAAAGCTATAAAGCTATACAAGCTAAAAACCAAGTCCCCCACATTATTTGTGCAGCACTTCAGTTTTGATATATGGACTGTTCCAAATCAGTAATTTGAAGAAATTAAGTAATGAAATCAGTAATGAAGTTCCATGACTTACAGGGCAGATTACTGTGTGGGCAGTGCGGCGGCTTACTTGGTATCTTTCTCTCTTTTGTGTCTCACCCCACATATTTACTAAGACTATAGTAATGAAAATAGTTGTACCACAAAATGCAGTAAAGTTGTAAGAGCGATTTTCTTTAAAGGGACACAAAGAGACCTTCACATCACATCAAAGAACTTTGAAAGTCTTTGCTTGACTTAAAGGGTGATTTATTTTGGGTGGTTCATTCGTGTAGTGATTTTGGTGTACCAAGAAATTCCAGTGATGGACACAAGTGGATTACTGTTTACCGCTACTTAAATCAGACTTTAGAATTGTTTTTCCAGCCGTCTGTGTTTAAAAGGGCACAAACGTACACACAAACACTGCCCTTAGGATCTGTGTACAGATGTATTTTGTGTTAACATAATTATCCCAGGGCCTCATATCCGTTTGCAGTCATGAGATTCAGAAACCAAAGAAAGACAATATAAAGAGTCCCCAGGGCTGTCTGTGGCTGTGTCTTTACCTTGGGGATGAACTGACAGTAATTCATTGAGTGGCAGCAGAGGGCGTTCTCCTGCCAGGGCATTCTGTGCCCTGTTCTACTGCCACCTGTGCCACCTTTTAGATATTAACTATAGGGGAGATCAAAGCCTTATTGTCACACTTTTTACTTCAGGGAATATGTATTAGGTTAAGTTTATTTTTGAAACTCAATTTTTGTGTAGACACATACCCTAAAGCAGTGTTTCTCAACCTTTTTGACTCAAAGTCCCTCTGTTTTTGGCATTTCCTGTATTTCTGCTGTAATTGACAAACTTGCTTGTCTTCATTTTTTTTTTTACTTAAAGAAGCTGTGAATATTGATATATTAAACAAACCATGACTCATTGTGTGATTCCAAAAGTTTAAAAACTGTATATTTTTCAATAAAACAATAGTTAATGAGGAACAATAATGTCTTGATTTTATGTGCTTTTTAGCTTTTTAATTTAGATTAGAGTTAGATTATCCTCATTTTATTTTATTTATTAATTTAAATACTTGTAAGTTATCCTGCTGCTCCCTAGTGGGTCCTGGCCTCCTGGTTGAGAACCACTGCCTTAGTCTTGGCTATGAAAAAAAATCTATTTTACATTTAGCTGTTATATGGTCCAGGAAGGAAAAAAGGTTATTTAATCAATACTAATAATGAATAAATAATAAAAATATAAGTTCATTTAACAATGAAAAATAAATATATATATATATATATATATACTGTATATATTAACATAACATTTTCAACAGATTGACAACAGATTTGATGACGTTGGTATTCTAGTTTGGACAACATATTCAGATAAAACTATGTTTGAAACCAACATACAAAACCACTGCTAGAGAAAACTCATTTAACCAATTGATTTAACCAATTGGTCTTTTGATTTGAAACAAGATATTGCCCCACATTACAACGTGCACCAGTCCCTCCTATCAGTTCCCCCCCGATATTCCAAAGAAAAATCCATCATGGCAGCTGTAGTGAAGTAGGCTCAACGACTAACCATCCAATCAGTTCCCTGCTTTTAGCTCTTGCCAATGCACTGCGGTGATTGAACAGCTCAGTAGGGCATAATGCCAGGCTCAACTCTCCACTGCAGCAGACACAGCCCTAAACAGCTGGCATACAGCACCTCAGTGGGCCATTACTGCAGCGAACATGATGATAATGTAGGTGTAGTGCTTTGTAGCTCATTTTCTGCATAAAAGTACAGAACGTAAGAACAGAATATAATCATTGACATTGTTATGAACATCAGCATAAGTGTGTGTGTTATGTGTACGAGAGTGGGATCCTCTGAAGGGAGATCACAGGCAGTTCGGAGAGAGGAGAGAATAGGTGCTAAAACACTGTCTAACAGACCTCCCTTTCATTCCTGAAGAAACAAACACATCTTGCATGTGTACTGAAGATGCCACAGTGTGCACTCAAAGCCTTTGAACGTGTCCATGGGTGTTTAAACGAGTCTCAGAGCCTCAATGACATTATTTGTTGCTGTAAGAGCCTTAATGTTTGGATACATATGCATTACAGTTGACTTTAACAGTAGAGAAAAATCTGAATAGCTGTTGGTTAAAAAAAAACAAACATCTGAGAAACATTTTCTCAATGTTGTATACTAGAGCTATTTACAAAACAGAACAAAATGACTATAAAATTGAATGCAGCTCTGCAAATGCCAGCCTGAGACTGACAGAGGTGTGGAACCTCTTTATACACAGAGCACGGCAACGTACATGCAACTCAACGTAAAGAGAAACAGATTACTGCTGAGGTATCATGGAGTCTGCCAACCCATTCATGATGTATTGAGATTCACTCTGACACTAATTACCTTAAATTAACAGTAGAGTTTGGTGTGACAGTTCAGGTAACTATTTTTCTATCAGTTTCAGATGAATGGGTTGGGGGAGTTGCTTGAAGGATGCGGTTGACAATAGGATTCTCAGCGTATTTGCTGCAATCAATTTTTTCCCCTCCTCCCCTCTTTCCCCTCTCCCTCCCGTTTCTCTCCTCTCCCCCTCTCTCCATCTGTGATGTGAGGGGGGCATCGACACAACCACGGCAATTAAGATGTTATGAGAGTATGTGTGTGTGACACCATGGATATTGTCTTAAAATATCACTCAGATAGTTTTAGGTCTCAGATGAACATGCAACATGACTACACTTACTTTGTTCATGTTTCGTCAATGCACTGCATATAAGACAATGGCTACATCAGGCAAAACAAAAACAATTTCAAATGTGAAGGACCCTATGTTGTTGTATTTTCTATTAAAACAGGGTGTTAGGAGAGACATTTTGAAGAGCTCTTTTAAGTTATGTTATAAGTATAAACAGATTTATTACTTGATATTCAGTTGCATGACTAGAGAGCATTTGATTGGGGCGTTTGAGTGCATGTGTCATCAGTGCTTTTGAACTGTTTTCCTAAAAGAGAAGGATTGTAAATTTAATGTAGTACACTTGCATATATTTGTATTTTGGCAAAGCTAACATACTTGGACTAAATCCATTTTTCAAAAAGTTTTACGGACTTTAAGGTGTTTAAGGTGTAATTATTGCTACACCACTGTTTGTTACTGTTTCTCCACCCACTGTAAATGTGAATGACATTCTCTTTTTGACTCTCTTTTTTTTTTAAATAAATTAATACTTTACTTCAGCAAGAATGCATTAAATTGATCAAAAGTGACAGAAATTTTGTAAATGTAAAAGTCTTTACAATTTCATATAAATGCATTATATTCGAATATGAAAAAAAATCTTTATTACATTTTCCACAAAAATATTAAGTAGAACAACTGTTTTAAACATTAATCATAAGAAATGATTCTTGAGCTGAAGACTGGGGTAAATGGCAGCTTTGCCATCACAGGAATAAATTACATTTTAAAATATAAAATTAATAATATTTCATAATATTACTGTTTTTACTGAATTGTTGATAAAAATAAATGCAGCCTTGGTGAGCATAAGAGACTTCTTTCAAAAACATTAAAAAAATCTTAACGATCCCAAACTTTTGAATGGTTGTGTATCTATTTGCTTACATATATTATATTATATTACAATATGTCTCTCTTACTTTCTAACCCTACCCAATACCATCCTATCGAATGTCTCTCAATTCCCCTCAGTCTATTTGGCTGGTGTTCTGGAGTAGATTATGTGCTCCAGCCTCTCTAAAGAGAGCTTAGAGAGGATTTGTGGCTTGGTGGAAAGGACCAAGAAAAATGTTTTCTGATCAATTATTCACCATCTCACGATACCTTTCAGGCAGAGCGTTGCGTCTGTGGCAGTGCTGCGCATTACACCTTCATCTCTCTCTCTCAACTACCCCAGGCCTCCCTCTCCCACCCCCAGAGAGCAGCCCAGCTAACAGCCAAGATGCTGTGGATAATGGTGGCAATTAATAACATGTCATAATCCAGCACTGGACTAGCAGGGGGTGGAGTGACTGAATGTGCATGTGTTTCTGTGTGCGGCTGTGTGTGTGAAATCTGAGGGATGCAGGTGTTGTGTGCTTTTAGAGTTGTGCGTTGCATTTCAGGGCTTTGTGTTTTGTGCCAAGCCGCAGTTCAGCTCGCACCACACTGGCACATAGCTGAGTGCCGGCAGCGGAGCGCTTGCTGCTGCGCAAGTTCACAGACACAGCAAGTCTATTGTGCCTGGCTGAGTGTAGAGTGTAAACTGCGTCACACAGGTGTGAGGCCATGCTAACCTTGAGCACGGCGGGATGGTGTTAACGTTTTCTGGTTGATATCTTGAAAGGAGGGTGCCGTAAGACACATTTAACTTGTTTGTGTCCTTTAGCAAACTCTTGCCACATAAGAACATACTAACAGTTATTTCACAAACTGAGGCACTGTTTCAAAGCTATTACATTCTGGAATGGAAATATGTTAATATACCCTGACCCTGATTTTGCCTTTTGTCTAGAAAAGAAAGGATTTGTTCTCTTGTATCCGTACTGTCTTAATAAATCATTCTTTTAAGTTGAGTTTAAGTTAAGTTTTAATTAATTGTTTGATCCAAAAAAAAAAACTATCTGAATGATTAATTCATGATTTGGACTGGTCTGGTTCTTTAGTACAGCTCACTTTGAATCCATGATCGGAGTGGTTAAAAGCTTGTTGGAAAGCAAGTCAGTGAATAGCAACTTAAATTTAGTAACTTCGTAGGTTTTCAGTTCAGAATGCTTGGAATATAGCATGAGCAACCAGTACAATTTCTCCTAAAGTTCTTTTTTTGTGTTCACTCGCAGAAAAAAAAGTACAAAAGCTGTCACTGGGGCTATAGCTTTTCAAAAGGTAAACCTTTGTACCTTATTTATCCCTAAAAGGTGCATATTAGTACCAAAAATGTACATGTTAGTACTTAAATGGTACATATTAGTACCTTTTGAAAGGGTACAGCCACAGTGACGGTTTCTGTCCCACAAAAGAATGTTTTTGGTTTGGAATGACAGTAAATGATGTCAATGTTTTGCATGAATTATCCTTTCCGGTTTGTGTCAGTGAGACATTCATAAATGTTCCTGGGAATTGAAATGCAACCCTTTAAGTCTGCATGAGTTTATTAACGTCCTCTGTGGGAGTGTGCGACGTGTTTACGAGTTTTAGGGTGAATGTGTGCACAGTCAGCCTTGATGCTTGTTAACACATTTCCCCCTGTGTTCGTGCTCTTAAAAAAAAAGTTGAGCTCACGGTAAGTGTGGGAAGCTGTTAACTCGCTCTCTTCTTAGTCCTCCCACTTTTGTCCATTCCGCTGCCGTCTTTTTCTCCGCTGAAGCTTCCAGAAGGCGCTGTCTCACAGTCACTACGGATTCCTAGACTTGAGTCTGTATGCATTGGAACACGTTGATTTAGTCAGCGTTTGCAGCCAGCCAGACACCCTGGGCCTGGAAAAGCAGGCAAAGTTTACAAACCTCTCGCCATTTGTACACTCCTATTACCCACGATGGTCAGCGCATTAGTAACTGTCAGTGGGCCCGGCCCTAACGCACTGCTCTCATTTGACCCAATTCATTTCAGTGGGTGTGTCCGGTTGGCATTGATATATGCCCCACAGTATTTTCCTGATGTATAATCCCTCAGTTCTTTGCTTACCAGGGTTCTCTTACCTTCAGGCGGGGCCAAGGCCTGACACTGGGGGTGATGAGATTCAAGTTTGGTTTAGTTTAAGAGGAAGGGGGAAAGGGCAGGGGACATTCTGCTGTTATGCTAATGTTATGTATGCGTGGGGTTAAGTACAAACATGCTCACAGACATTTTGACTTGCTGAGGAATCGTACATTCCTTTGAAGATAAAGGATTTTTGGTACTTTTTTGGTTATGAATATTATTTTTCCCCATTCCAATCATTCCATGATATTATATATATATTGGCTGTCATCTCATATATTCTCAAAATGACATGCAGAATTGCAATTTCAAAGGTTACTGGAGTACATTTTACAGGAAAATACTATTTCACTCTTTCAAAATCTATTTCAAAATTTCACATTTAATTCGATGTTTTACATGCCGATACATTGCAATTAATTGTGATATTTACTTGCAATTTCTGAGTGAAAATTGTTTCCACACCAGATTTTTTTTTTCAGTTTATAAACATTATCAAAATTTTATTATAATGTTAATACTTTACAATAAGGTTCATTAATCAGTTAATTATTATATACGGGATAATCACCCACTGAATATTAATGTGAAGTCTGGTTTACGGTCTGGTTAAGCAGTGACCACACCACTATTCGGGATTATGGGAAATCAGTTAAAAATGTTGAGATCTACTGGAGTAATCGAGACATAGGAGAGCTTATCACACAGGCTTCAAAGTTTATTTTATTATTCATAAATTGACAAATAGAGGAATGAAGTTCTTAGTTATAGAACGATTGTTAAATGCACGGTCAAGGAAGGTGAGATTGTGAGCAGGTGGAGGGAACCAGAGAGGAATCTAAATTGAAAGAGGGATGTAGAGATGGAGAAAATAGAGGTGCTGGAAGAGAGCAGGGTGAGGGCTTCGCTCTCGAGGTGATTGCCTCCCCTTGATATTGCTCCTCACCTTCAATGCTCCGCGGCCCAGGAGAAATTTCACCATGCATCCCAGATCTTCCCAGTGACACATTTTCTCCCTCTCCCTGAAACATTTTCATCCCATCTCCCCTGTGTTTGTTATTCTTCTGGCATGGTGGTGAAGAAGAGTGGAAGAAATGCATGAAATTCGCCCCTTTTTTCACCTTTTCATTCCCCTCTGCAGCTCGCCAACCTCAAAACGCTATCAGACCGCCAAACCACCGGTCTCTATATTGCTCTGCATAGCTTGGCATAAATCACTTTGGCCCCAACTGCAAAGCACTCTTTTTCTCCATTGGACTCACAGATTTAGTGGCATTTCAAATAGATAAACACAAGCAACATCTATCAACACAACAAAAAAGGGGCCTTAATCAAAGGGCCCTGGTCCTTGGTCTGCAGTGTCTCCATTTACCTTGAGATAAATCCATTGGGGTGACCAGCGCTGTGGCGAGGGTCTGACAAATCACCTGCGTCAGGCTGCACTGTGCTAGAGCTTATTGGCCTTTCTCTAAGTGGTCTTACCCTTCACCAAAAAGGATGGTGCTTGTCAAGCAAGGCCAGATTAAAGCTACACAAAAAGAAATGATTTGTTATTAGAGAACACCCATTGTGGATCTCTAAAAAGGAAACAAATATGTATGAGAGACAGATATTCCTATGTGTGTGTGTATGTGTAGGCAGTGTACTGGAGGAAAAAGAGCCATGGAGATGAGGCAGAGGTGTGCGGTCAGAGATATCCAAACACAGGCACGGGGATCAGGAGTTTGTGTATATATTGGAAACTGCACTTTATAGACAAATGGACCATTTAGGAGCATGTGATATTCCTGTGTCACTTGCAAAATGCAAGATTGACAAAACTTCACAGTGAATCAGATAAGAGCAGAGAGAAACTACACTGTAAAACACAAGAAAGACGGAAAAGGTACTGGTTATTTTCTGCCAGGAAATCCCTAACACAACAAAATGCATGCATAATTCAGAATAAGTGTATTCTGAATTATGCATATATTATATAAATTATAAATATAATATTATATATTATATAATATAAAATTCCTTAATATTAACACAGTACATTGGCCCTATTATGGGCTTTCTTAGTGTAGAAGTAATACAATTGTAACACTTTACATTAAAGGTCAATTTATATACAATAATTGATAGAAACACTGTGGTTAATTAATGTTTTTTTTCACAATAAAGTAATGTACATTTATAACTTGAAACACTAAGAGCATATCAGCAGAAGTTCAAAAATATAAAAAAGCTACAAGTATTGTTTATTGTTATTTTATATTATTCCATTAATTAATGTCAATGTATAATACATTATTGTAGAGTGTTACCAATTAACAAATATTAAAATATACTGTAACAAATGCAAATCACCTAAAGCAATACAATTAAATTATTTTATTTATTTGGGCTTCGTTTTACTTTGTTCTACCTGGATATTTTACAATGATGTAATACAAGGAAAATGCTACAAGGCATATGATGGGGAATGTTACTTTTATAAAAGTAGCATATTACGTTATTCATTTATTTTAATGTAATGGCACAATTATATTAACTTTATTAACTATTAACTTTTTTGGAAAGTATTATTATTTACTTTTAGCCAGCACATTTTAGTACAGCTAAATTACATTTTATATTTGCAAAAGAATTTAAAGTGCCCAACACTGTTTAAACAAAACTTTGTTTTAGTTTTAAAGATGAAACATATCTAATCTACTAAAATATTTAAACTTGCAGATATACAATAAATGTATGTATTTATCATTGATTCTCTTCTTTTTCACCTGAAATGTACAAGTTCTGCTTGTAGTGTTCCTATTTTCTCCCATGCTACCTTCAAAAAGTCCCAATAGTGCACCCGGACCCCAAACCCTCGTGCCCAACACCTTCATTTCTCATGTCCCGCCATTCAGAATGCACCTGAAGAAAGAACGCCTTTCAGCAGCTACCAGCTCATGATGAGGAATGTTACATGCAGCTGACCCCACAGCTCATGCACACTCTCAACCTGAAGTAACATTAGTACAGTAGTGCTCTCAGCTTCTGGGGAGATGCTCATGAGGGGCCTATGACAGGAGAAATGGGCGAAAAACACACACACAGAGAGGGAGAGAAAGGACAGGTGAGAGATAGAGGGTGGGAGGGGTTGGGAAAAAGAGAGAGAGAACCTGTCAGGCTAATGGCCCCTCGATATTGGCTGTCTCTCTTTTTTTCCAAAAGTAATCTCCACTAGCTCTAAGCAGGTGTACCAGGGCCTGCCACACCATAAATAAAATGGATTGGCAACTGAATGGGGAATCGCATATAAAGCAATAAAGCAATTTTCAATCACCGTCTGCTTGTCAGGCTTCACTCTCGGCCATTGTAAAATTTAGTCAGTCCCAAGGTTATGGAAACAGTTAGTGAGACATTGGGTGCTAAGACCCCTTTCCACCAAGCACATACACAAACACACATGCGCACGACGACATACTTCACAACTGGGAGGTATCGCAGTCATACACACAGCTCATAAAACTGACCTTGCCGGAGATGCTGCCAGAATGCATTGCCAGTTCCTGCATGCAGCTGGGAAACTATGCTGGGGAATATGTAATCCCAATATGTGATGCTGCTGCTTGCCATCCATTGATTTCAGGGATATTGATATAGTCCAGAGGTCTACAAATAACAGGTGCATAAAAATGGCTTTTTTGCAATATAAAAAATCAAAATGCAAAATTTCTCTGATGTACATGAATGGCATTTGAAGAAGTTTTTCATAGCAGAAATAGACCAGATATCCTGTAACCATACACAAGTAAATCCAATTGCCATTTTGTACTAAATTAGCAAGGCCACACAGCTACTAAAAACTTTTTTGTACCTTTCACATATACTGACAACCACAATAATGACATAGATGATATAGAGAAAGCCGCAGGAAGAATCAAAAGCCCCCTTCACACAGTAATACCAGTAAATTGCGACTTTACCGGTAAATACAAAAATGCACTGTTCACACAGGCAACGGCGTTCTGTCTTTTTACTAGTAAAGCACCATTCACACATCAGTTTCAAAATACCGGTAAATTCTGTGATATCTTTAACCAGAAATTACCTCTAAACAGCTGTGCCTCCCGGTGTTGTGTTTGTAAACATGGAGGGGTATATACGCTGTCAGTGTTTTTGTTGATACTTTAATTTTTGTGTCAAACATCATTGTGTGTCATTCTGGCCCAGAGACATTGTATTAGACGACTTTAGACATTTATTTGACTCCGTAAACAACGTGGAGTAAATGCGTCATCTGCGTCAGAATGTTATGATTGGTCCAGCGTAGACATCTTACGTCAGCATGTTCTGAACTCATACATGTTCATAACGGTAATCTTGTTCTGTGTTCACTCAGAGCACATTACCGGCAATTTACTGATAATGTTACAACTTTGCATACCGGTAAATTGCCAGAACGAATTTACCAGTATTTTTGAAAAGGTTCTGTTCACACATGATCTCTTAACGGTAATTTAAAGACTGTATATGTGAAAGGGGCTAAAGGTCATCACAAGTTGTCTATTTAGAGGTAAATGTTAATAAATCGAAGTTGCAAAGTGTCATACTCACAAATACAAAACACCATCATGGTAACACACAAAATACTAAAATAATAGAATAAACATTATTAAAGATAAATGATGCAAAAAACATTTGAGAAGCACAACTATATCATGAAATACCATCAAATGCAAGCTATACAATGTCCTATAAATATTGTTAAACGGACAGGTTTTCTGGGCTGTGAGGTGAGACTTTGCGGTGTGTAGGTGCTGTTCACAGGTCTTGCCCACTGTGAGCCCAGCTGTGTTTTCTCTGAGTGTGCAGGTATGCGTGTTGTGTTCAGAGGCCAGACAGTGATAAAAGGCCCTGCTCCCAGGACCCCTGACTAACCCAGCTGTGACAAATAGTTTCCCTCGTACTCCTCTCATCATTGCTCTCAACCCTGGGCGTAAATTTCTTTGGCAAACAGTTCGATTGGATGGGCAAATGTTTAGCCAGCTTCGAAAGAGTGTTTGGTCAGAATATTTTTAAGTAAATGTTTGCACAGTTGTTGCGACTGTCTGTTTAACTTTCCTTTGCAAGATTTTTTTTTTCTATCAATTGTATGAGCTTTTCACCTGACTTTTTCTTTTCAGAGAATAGAAGAGATTTTCAGATATTTAGATGATATGTAAATCAAAGTTCAGCCTATTTTAGAAAGGCGCATGTATGTATGTATCTGTACATACAATTGTATGTACAGTATAATTTGTAAGAGTGTATATATATTATAATTATAAAATATTATAATTACAGTTAAAAAGACACATATAACAGTCTATAGGGATTCTTAAAAGTTTCAAAATGCTACAGAAATGTATATACACACGCAGAAACATTTGCAGACGAAAGCATTTCACATATCTTCTACTGGCAAGGTTGTTTGTACTACAACCTTCAAATAATTTACAGCTGGTGAAAGGCGCACTGTTAGCCACAGAAGTGTCTTTAAATCTTTGCTTTCAAAGTCAAACGTCAGACAAAGCACAGAGAAATAATGTTTATTTTCCACTCTGTGTCCACTCCTCACTATTGACCATGTCAGCAGGATAATAGAAGTTCTGCGGTTTGGTCTAGGCTGCAGTGTTTTTAGGTGCCATAAAATATGCTCTGAATGTTCAAAAATATTACCAGAATCACATTTAAGCTTAAGTGCAACTGCAGCATTTGATAAAGGTCTTACAGAGCATTACTAGAGATTGAGAACAGTTACATAGTGCTATCTGGCATTTTGGTAAGTTCGATCACATGCATATCAGGATAAGTGGTGTAGGTCACTTTAGGGTGAGCGAGGCATCTGCTTTACCCAAAATGGCCCTGGTGGAATATCTGAGATCGCTTAGAGATCAATTGTATCTGTGTCTCTTTGTAATGAGCTGTGAAGAGCAGGATTCAGAGGCCTGGACGTCCCACAAATTCTCCCATAAAACCATCTTTTGTCCCTCTCTGTTTATTTGATTGCATTTCACAATAGTGTCACTGAAAATATGGGAAATGTTATGTTACACCCTATTGATTATCAGTGTTAATTAAAATTTTAATTAACGTTTTTTATGGCATACATTTGCGCTTGTGATAATAGTACAAGAAAAGAACACAGGATCTATAAATTGAGGCTTTATTTGCGAGCAGCAGCCATCAACAAATACAACAGTGTACATAAAATTTTACTAACATTGATTCTGAAAATATTAATGTTACTTTAACATCTGAGATGTATTATTCAATTTAAAACTACAAAGCATAAAATCCAGGAGCTATAAGTCAGTTAATGAAGAGGAAAAGTCCATTACGAACCTATCAAAATCTGGATCATCTGATTCACATAAGTGCCTTGGATTATAACCAGAATCATTTACCTCTGCTGCTAGAAGCTCTTTACAGTAATACACACTTGGCGGTGAACCTCGCCGGTTATGGGATGGATGGCTAGTTAGACAGATGAATGGAGGTGTGCAGTCTCTGATTAAATGTATTGTCATTTCCCATCCATTTCCATAATATCATATTCTGCCTTATGAAAAGAAAAGCTACCCGGGTGAGAGCGAGGCTACAGGTTTGTCATCATAATGAGAACGTCTTAGCGTGCCGTCCTTTTAAAATTCATTTGTTTACATGCTGCTAATTTATTTTAGCTTAATCACTTGACGTATTAAAAACCACTCGCATCTAATTTCCAAGATAAACAATTTCCTCAGGACCACTGACGTTAAGAGAAACAACAAGAGAATGAGCGAGAAAAGGGAGGCAGAAAGACTCAGCAAGTTAGTAAACCATGAGAGTTCAAACAGCTTTAATGAAAGTAGATTGATGTGAGGCTTGAAGGTATGCTAGAGGCTCTCTGGACCTTCTCCTCCTCCACGGTCCCCCCCATGGCCTCCTCTCTCAGTGCCGGACATAAAAAAGAACAGTTGGGACTAATGTGTCTCCTCTGGGATGACACCATGGGGACATCATTCTCCTGCAATGGCCAGCCGGCCCACTGGGGACTCGGTAATGTGTACACCATTGTTAGGCTGGCGATGATGCCTCTGCATGTTGTTTTAAAGGCTTAAACCTTCCTAAAGAGCCCATTGTCTGAGGATCCTACCCTCAGCTGTCTCCTGCCCTGGGGTATGACTGGACAAGATGGATTGTTTTAAAGCCTGCGGCATTATGGCGATGATGGACCTATAAGTCTATTATGTCCCAATGGAAAGGTATTTTAGAACAGAAACATTCAGAAATGTAAAAATTTGAATGATTTAAATGGTATGTCTTGTTTGTTGCATTCAAAAATGGCTGCAGTATTTTTAGTTTTCCATCCCTCATAAAACTCTCCCAAGACGTGACATTGTAATGAAGGGCCATAAGGACTTCAATCAGTGATTCAGCTCTTGGTTTGTGGTTTTTATGACCAGTCCCATATTCACGATGCTCTACGGTTCAAAAGGGCATGGCCCTTTCACCTCGAACACTGTGTGTCATACGTTCTTTAATCGAATAGCCATGTAAGACTTTACTTTCTCATGCTTTGGGCATAATAGGGTCACTGTATTGATTTGATATTTATCATCATATACTGTTTTTATCTCCTCGATTATGTCTCTGAGGAACTTTTAGCATTAGATTTTAGATTTACCTTTCATTTCTCCAATTTAGCGACTTTGTTCCTGTAGGCTGGACCTGTTTTGAATAGTGTAAAGGTGTTTCTTGGGCTCTAGACAAACATGGATTTGTTGTTCAGGCTTTGTCAAAGGTCAACTGCGAAGGGTCCTTTGACAACCATTACAAACTAAATTTGCTACATCTCTAGCATGTAGTGATTAGGGAATATCTATTATGAAGCAGGTAAAAAATGGTCACCGGAGCCTTTTCAAAAAGAGGTGATTCATAACAGGCTAAAAGGTCACGTCAAGTGGCATGTTAGTATTTCACTTTAACTTTGATTAAAGATTTTTGGAAAAGATGGGAAAAATGACTCAATAGCGGGGCAGCCCTCCCTCTTCTCCGGAGCTCCAGTTCTATATTTTCTGCAGAAATCAATAAGGTGGGAACTGAAGAAGCTATTGCTACTCAGTCAGGGCACATGGTTCTTTCATTCATCCTTCCCCTCTCAAAGTGTCAGGAGAGCCTCCCTAAGCATACTAATACAGCTCAGACTCAACGCTGCACCACAACATTTTTTACAATAGTGCTTTCATTATAACGTTATGTATATGACAGTTATTAATGTTCTGCATTTCTGTTTTGAGCTGTGCGCGCTGAAGATGACCAGTAGAATGCAGCAGCACGTTCTATGTGAAATCAGACATTTGAGCACCCCCATATAGCCAAAATGGCATGATCATA
>NW_015542377.1:2051681-2060604 GCF_001515605.1 Sinocyclocheilus anshuiensis
ATCGTCGATTATTCGGGGTCACCCCTAATATATATATATATTTATTTATTTATTTATTTATAAATGTATTATATTATATGGCTACGTTTATTTGATCAAAATGACTTAAAAAAAAACAAATATTGATATATACTGTAAATATTGTTAAATAGTATTACAATTTAATATAGCTGTTTTTTTTATTTTTATATATTTTAAAATATAATTTATTCCAGTCTTTAATGTCATATGAACCTTCAGGAATAATTCTAATATGCTGATTTGGTGTTCAAGAAACATTTCTCATTGTTATCAATGTTGAAAATAGTTAATGAAAAACAGTGCTATTTGTCACGATGCACACACACGAGGAACGAGGAGACGCTGGAGAATACTTTTACCAAGACTTTATTTTCAGGAACCAAGGGAGACAAACTCAGGAAGACGTTTAACAGCGGACAGAGAACTTGGGACTGGGAACACTTTTTCTACTCAGTCAGGGCACATGGTTCTTTCATTCATCCTTCCCCTCTCAAAGTGTCAGGAGAGCCTCCCTAAGCATACTAATACAGCTCAGACTCAACGCTGAACACATTTAAGACCTTTCCACCCATGGTGTTTTTGATATTTTATAATATTCTAGAGATTAGAGTGCATTATTTTGTTCTGTTAATTTTAGATAATGATGTTTAATTGATGGTACTGTGAAAAACTAAATCCCCGCTCTTCATGTTTTCTTATTGAATTTCCGCTCATTATGCAAATCGCAATTCATGTTGACTTTAAACACATATAGTGGATATAAAGAAACCAAAATACAATCAATGAACCATCACGGGGAACACCTGGGACAAATTAAAAATGGGAAAGGAACACCTGGGGAGCAAGACACAGACAAAACATGGAACAGAGTCTGACACTATTTCTGTAGATTTATAATTTTTTTTTTAAAGATTCTTTCAAAAGAACAGCATTTATTTGAAATGAAAATCTTTTTAACATTATAAATAATATTTATTTTCTTAAAAAAAAACATTTAACATATCCTTGCTGAATAAAAGTATAAAAAAACTAAACATTTGAGCATAAAAATTTAAAAATATTGAAACATTTGTTTTATTATATTATATTATATTATATTATATTATACATTTCTGTTTCTATTTCTATAATGCATCACAGCATCCCTTACATGCTTAACACGTGTACATACAGTTCATAAACTGGCATTATACCATTCTGTCCAGTTTCAGTTATTGTCCTATGAGACCAATACTGTATACAGAGACTCATGTCATATGAATATGTATCCCCATCAGCGGGCATGTAGTGCCGTTTGCAGCCTGATAGGTAATAATATGAATGTAACTGTATTCAGGCTCAGGGGACTTGGTCGCAAACTGCAATTACTGGCGGCCTGGCGTAATGGGAAACAAATTTGCAGGAATATTGCCGGCCATTCATCTTTATTTACACAGCCGATAATGAGGCCCTGTGTTAATCTGGCTCTGAGGATTCTCCCTGTGCTGAATGCTGCACTGGCTTAAGAATTCCGTAGCCTGAGGGATAAATCAGGCCTTCACTCCTCTGGTCTCTCTCATATTGATCTGCTCCGGAGGTGGATGGATGTTCTCTGCCTCCTAATACTTGGAAAACTCAATTCTCAACAGAGGGACAAAAGGCTTTTTGTGTGTCCGGCCCCCCTAAGAATTATGACTAAAGATATAGAAATACTGTTTAACAGGGATTTGAATGTGCCTTTTTTGGGTAATATTTTTAGCTCATGGCCCACTTCTGTGTACAAAGACAGCTGCAGATTAGACTGCTCCGTGTTTTGAAATATGTGCTCATAAATTGACTATTCACACATGTTAGCTGTCAGAATACTGCCTTTCCTCGCTGTCTGCTGCATTGAAGTGCAATCAGTCACCGAGCATGTTGATGAGGATATGAATATTATTATGTGTTCTATAATATAAGCATTATTTTATGTGGATGGAAGCCATTCCTCACACATGTAAAACATCCATCAGTATAAATATAGATATTTGTGCTTTGTTCTGCTGTTCCTTTTGCAGATTTATTCAAATCAATACAGCAGTATATTTCTAATAAAATACAGTTTGGAACCTTGAGATTGGATTGCATTAAACGATGAGTTGTTATTGTCACTTGAATTTTGACAGTTAAAACTTGTCATTTGGTTAGAAAAGAAATTATCTCAATTTAATAAGCACAAGCTGTAAAAAAATTTTTGGGAATTTTATTGGAATGCTATTGTAAACTGCATGTGACTTTACCATATACGGTGAAAACCTGTAAATGGTTTAATATTGCATCACATGTATTTTACTGTAAAATACTGTCAAATTCTGGGTTTTTGCAAGTAAAATCTATGAACTGCTGTATAATTTACAGTAAAAGGATATTCCCAGAAGTCCCTGCTTCATACATCTCAAATTATATTTCATATGAATATTTTTTTTCTTCGTTTTTTTGTAATCAGTAATGTACATTAGGGTGTTTTGTATTACATGTTCTCTTATTTAGTTAATGTTTATTGCATTATTTTAGTGTCATGTGAGTTACCCTGATGATTCTTTGTCTTTGTCTTAGTGTGTATGACCCTGTGCACTGTCTATACATGAGTGGTGGCCATGTTTTATGGACAGGTCACTTAGGTCACAAAAGTGAAAATGATGTAACAACTTACTCAACCTAATGTTCCAAACTTAATGATTTTCTTTGGGTCATAAAAGAAGATATTTAGAAAATTTGTCTGGGGTTTTTCCTCCATACAATAAAAGTCAAAGGATTTGATGTTCTTTGGACCCTAGTGTTCTTCAAAATATCTTCGTTTGTGTTCCTCGGAAGATAAAAATGCATACAGGTCTGGAACAACATAAGGGTGAGTAAATAATGAAAGAATTGTCTTTGGGTGAACTATCCCTTGAGTAGAATATTAAAGCATTCAGCCTCAGTGCAGTCTCCTGCATGTTTCTGTCTAAATGAGATGTCCATAGCACAATGCAGTCCCCCCACCGTCACACCGCATGTTTCCTCGCATGCCAATTAGACTCTGTGATATAGTCACAGCATATCCATGAGTGCCTCTGGAGTTACCGCCTGACTCTGCTTCCTATCCCAGCATGCACTCTAACTCCTAATATGACAGTTTTAGCAGAGTGGGTCAAAATGTATGCATTTAATACTAAACCAGGGAAGAAAGTTGATTTGCTGACTTTGAATTTTGTTTTTCACTTGTTTTTTAGCTGGGAAGATTTTGTTTTGCAGAAACAGTGACAGTGTTTCAGGTAGAGGTTTATTAGCATTAGCATGTGAAGGGCTAATTTGTTATTCACACTGCTATTAAAATACTCACATAAGTGCAATATTTCCAGATATATCTCAGCTATTTCCATTTTAACTATATATTAAACAACAATGTTGACATTTGTCCTTTAATTCTGAAAATCTTATTGACATATGAGCACCAGAGTCCATTTCATACTGCTTGGATTGAATGGATGAGTTAAAAATAAAATTCAGTTGACTTAAAAATTGCCATGTCACCTTTACACAATTTACAAAAATAAAAAAGCATTGGCTTTTTGCCCTCCATCTCACAGGCGCCCCTCTCTGG
Source organism: Sinocyclocheilus anshuiensis (assembly GCF_001515605.1). Lineage (NCBI taxonomy): Eukaryota > Metazoa > Chordata > Actinopteri > Cypriniformes > Cyprinidae > Sinocyclocheilus > Sinocyclocheilus anshuiensis. The sequence goes on from NW_015542377.1 coordinate 2,055,304, forward strand.
TCATCTCCATGCATGATATCACATGACAGGGGAAAGAACAGTCACCTTGGAAAACAAAAGGTAATAGTTGTTAATCACTTTAATGAGGCATGACAACATCACTGTCCATTTCTCACCCACAGCAAGGGAGCATGATGGACCCAAACTAGATTAGTGATTAACTGTGTTTGTGGCACATTGTATTTAGTGCTACAAAGGTGCAGTGTCCCAGCGGCCCCTGCCTCCTGCTGGCCTCGAATGCCCTGGAAGCTGGAGACGGGGCTGGGAACGAGGACGGTTAACGAAGGCAGAGAACAAGAGATGGGGGATGTCACCAGGCCCCCAGAGGGAAGTAGCCACCTCCTGTCTGGATTCCCCACCGAGCTGCAAAATGAGCAAGGCTGCATGCACCTGAGCAGGCCGAGGAGCAGCCTCAGGCACTGGAGAAGCTGTAGCCGGCTCTTCCCTCCTCGGCTTGCTTCCCCCCCCCATTACAGGCCAGGCTCTGACACCCAGTCCTTGCAGAAGACAGAAGCGCTAGTGCAAGTCAAACCCACCACCTATAAATTACCACTTTCAAGCCTTCTTTAACTCTGGCTGCCCTCCTTTTCCTCTCTCCTAGTCTTTCATGTGTCTCTCTACCCATACTCCCAGTGCAATATAAACTTGGCTGTCAGAGGCGCTTTTGTGATGTGGCAAACTTGCCATTGTAACAGACAGCTTGACAAATGCAGAGGGTGGCGGAGCAGCGTGGACTCTTCCCTGAGCCCAACGGGTATGTGGTTAGGGTGGGGGAGATGGGCACATGGTGACTTTCTCAAGGATAATGAGCCACTGAACGATGGCTAAAATGTTGCCGTCAACCTGCCCTTCTGCTACCGGCTAATTAGATAATTAGCAAGGTCCTAATTACGGGATCAAGGTGCAGGGAAACAATTAGCACGAAGTATTGCCACATCAAACGGAAATTTACGTTCTGCCAGAGCATATTCAATTTGAGTCTTCTCTTAAATATCTACATCCTCTCTCAAACGATCATTTCACAAGTCCCTTATGCAGTGAACGGATGGTGTCATTTGTGAAAGGTTAATTTAGCTAGGCGCTAACTAAGATTAGCATAGGTAAGTGTCGAGTTGGAGGATGTTTACGTGGAAAATTCTGTGGGAAAATTGTGTATGGAAATGCATTATCTTACAGTCTCCCACATGTTGTGAAGGGATGTGATTTGTGAAAGGTTAATTTAGCTCAGCGCTATAAGATTAGCATAGAGAGTGTGTAAAATTGGACGATGTTTTCGTGGAAAATACTGTGGGAAAATTGTGTATGGAAGTGCGTTATCTTCATAAATAATTTCCCTTATGTAGTGAAGGAGTTGTGTCATTTGTGAAAGGTTAATTTAGCTAGGCGCTAACTACGATTAGCATAGAGAAGCTGCTTCTAGGAGGATGTTTACATGGAAAATACTGTGGGAAAATTTGTGTGTGGAAGTGCATTATCTACGCAAATAATTTCTCTATGCTTTTCTGCTCATCTTCCGACAGAAGAAAGAGTGAAAAAGAGTGAAAAAAAAGAAAGATCAGGGAAAAATGAGATGAGCGCATAACCGCATGCTCCGTAAATACAAAACACAGGTGGGAGAGAAAGAGAGAGCGAGTAAGGGTGAGAAAATTGAGCCTAACAGCCTGATTCTTAACTATTATTTATCCATTATGGAGAGCGAATGGAGCCCGGGTGCTGCTCAGCGGCAGAGAATTAGAAAAGATTTGTGGGCTTTACGAGGCCCTGTCCTCCCATCCGCAGCCTGTTCAGCTCCCAGGGGCTGCTGCGGTGCCGCTGCCTCAGCTTGTCTGATCATTTATCCATAATTAGAAAATTAATATTTTAGATGGCGCTATGATGAACCCATTATGGTGATGGGACCCGATATCAATTATAACTTCAATTTCAATTTCACTTACAGCCCCGGCAAATAGAGCCTGCTGGTACAGAGGACTGTGATGGGGCCGGGGCTCGCAGAGCGTGACGAATACAGATCACTGCACATTAGGATGAGCAATTATTTGAACATGTATAAAAACTATTTACAAGCAATGTAATTGACCGGGGTCAGAAGGAGATGCCAGGCAAAGAAAGGGGAAAGAGAGAGGAATGGACAGGTTGACAAATTTTTGTTCTGTACCAACAGAAAGATTTATTAATTTCTGCAACTGTAATTGAATTTTTGAAAGGTTCTTGTTAAAATCCTCATTGCTTGGCTCGTGCCGCACTGACCTCTCATAGATCTCTCCCTCACAGGCTCACGAATTCTCCAAATGCGCCGAAAGCCATTGACAGGGAAGATGCGGATTGAATCCAATAAGAAAAATAAAGCCATAAATGGGATAGGAAGGACCATATAATGGAACATTTTGGTTCATATCTGACTGTGGAAGCACTTATATTTCTGCAGTGATTGTAATATATGAAAATATAAAGAGAGAAAAAAAATCATAATAATAATAAAAAAATATTAATAATAATTTGTCACTGTTTTCTTTTTTCAAGAAGATATTACAGATATAATGTGGCTATAATTGGTCCAATTTCATAAATTGGACAGAGTGATTTGTCCCCACGTATTATTTACTCATATTTAATAACGCACTACTTATAGCTCAGAGGCATGTCATAGCTTCTCATTCATCAGTGGGATTTGGCAATGCAGACTGAATATCCCTTGTAAAGGTTTATTGTCTGAGGCAGCTTTTCTCTCCGAGGGGGACTGATGTTGCTCTTTAGCGGACAAATCCCCCGTTTCTACCCAAATGTCCCCCACCTGGGGCCACAAGGATCTATACGCAGACCGCCACGCCACGCCACGCCACGCCACACGCACACACACATTCGCTCTTGTGCATTTGGCAGCCCGATACATGCACCTTGTTTTGCACATGTCAGTTTAATTGTTCACTGTCAGGGGCAGAGCAGCAGATAACAAGCTTAGCAAATGATGTCTGCTGTTGCTACACACTGATTAATATTTTACATGTTATTATCCTCTGTCCATTAGAACAGCAAATTAAACTATAAATCACCCCTTCTGCCGGTGTCACCCAATCATAAATCCTCCCTCTTTCTTCCCTGCGCTTGCCGCGGTGCGATGGCGCGCAAGGTCCCTCTCTTTTTTTCACAAGACAACAAAGAGGGAAAAAAGTGCCTGTGTTCTTTGGACTGAGTTATGGACCAGTCACAAGAACTGTATACATCAGGCAAGTGAAAAATGGCAAGTTTGTTCTTCTATAAACCAAAAGTAAAACAAGTACCCTTTTGTACGATATTTGCCTTTTGTGCAAGGTGAACAAGTAGTTTTCAAAGAACAGAATATGCATTGTCCATGTTCAAAGCAGTCATAATGTGTACAGTATATATTGATATTGATAATATACATAAAACATTTAGTATAAAAATATGGATATAAAGTTTTATAAGCCATTTTACTTCCACAATATGACAAATTTCCAAGTTAAACAAGATACTGAATGACGAAATATAGAGCAGGATTTTATCCACTGGGAATTGATTTGTGAAAAAATTGACATTGTGAAAAATGGATATTACATGCCAGAATGGAGTGATATGGAATGAAAAGTATGAGGTATTTGTGATATTTGTTTCAGAGGCAAAAATAAGTTTTTAATAGAAGATTACTTTTATTTGATTACTGATTTGATCTGATTACTTTTATTTTTTTATTTGATTAATATGCACCAATTAATAATGCACACAATACCAGGAATGTGTATATAGAGTAGATGTAGTTTAAAAATAATATATTAAATAATGAGTTATTATAATAACTTAAATTTTTAAATAATGAAATGTATTATTTTTAATCAAAATATTTAAATTCTTGATTTAATAATAATTAAATTGTATTCCGATTTATTTTGTCTCTGCAATTTGTTTGTTTATGCTGTTTATGCTAGAAAACGTTAACAGGTTATGAATGAATTTGCATGTCAAGTCAATGCAAGCTTTACAAACAAATTTTTCAGGCAGTCTCCTGACAAGAATATCTGGTGAGGTAAATGGAAATTCAGATGGTGTTGTAGATAAATAGTTTTCCCTCCCTCTTTAGGCCCCATTTTCCCCTGGATATCCCTAGAAATATCAGATGACCTTTTGCTGTCATTTCTTCCCTCATTTTTGCTAGCTGACCAGCAAATCTTCTTGCCCTCGTCCCTCTGATGGCTGAAAATCAAATTATACAGTCGGTGTGCATGCAGAGACAGGGAATGGGACAGCCAGGCAGCCATAATGACATGGCCAATTGCATTGTATCAGGCAACAAGGGGTCAAGAGGGGTCTATGCGTGCAGAGGATAGGGGGCTTTGTTCACCATGACGGCATTAAGAGAGAATTACACGCAGGGTCGAGTGACCACTAAGACTGGGGGCTGAACCGGTCGCACCCAATCATCAGTTTGGGAGATGAGAGTGACACGAAAACTGATATTATCCAGAGAGGAAAGCAGAGGGGGTTCAGAGATCCAAATCTGCAGAACCCCCATCACATAGCGCAAAACGCCCAACAGCTCACCCTCTGATAGGCAACAGTGACCCCTTCAAATCCCATTTTAAGAAGGGCAGGAAAAGTACTATTCTCATCCATAACTGAACCCCCACCCGCAACTGAGCCTCTATTCAGAGAAGACACTCTCATATGTATACAGATACACTAGCCATCATTTATTTATTTATCTACCGAGCGGATGTCGCTGAAGATAGCAATACTCACTGGCTGATCCTCCTTAAGCCCTCCGGATCTCCAGCAGATAAAGTCCCTGTGCGGCTTCCAATGATTTATCAATTTACAATGTTTGTTAAGATGGCTTTGGGCTTTAATTCTGGCTGGGATTGGCCACCTGACTGCACCTGTTGAGAGCAAGTGGCCTACTCAAAGGGTCAGTCAATGGAAGACTCGGACAAAGTGCAGCCGAGGGTCTGACCCACAACTTGTCCAATGGAGTCCATAGATCTGGGGTTAAGTTGTCTGCCCTGGTCACTCTCCCTTACCTACCCTAATTACTATACACACATTATATACCTCTCATTGCCCTGTGTCTGAGGACATATTGGCCTTTTCCTTTGGTTTAGAGAGCATTTTCCTGATCATCAAGCTACAAATATGTGGTAATTACATTTTCCCTAACTTGTATTTACAGCTATAGTGCATAGGTTCAACTTTGCAGATGCATCTATAAAAAAACTATTTACCAAACAACAATCCATGCGTGATTATGTGTGTGTGTATGTATATATATATGTGTGTGTGTGTGTGTGT
>NW_015542377.1:2061588-2061740 GCF_001515605.1 Sinocyclocheilus anshuiensis
TGTGTGTTTATGTGTGTGTGTGTGTGTGTGTGTGTGTATATGTATATATATATATACGTTTTAATGCAATACATTATACATATAATAATCAAATCTATTATATACAAATGTATATATCATATATAAATGGTGTATACACGCACGCACGCACG
>NW_015542377.1:2061750-2105482 GCF_001515605.1 Sinocyclocheilus anshuiensis
TATATATATATATATATATATAATATTTTTTTTATCAAATTATTACTATAAAACTATTTATTATTATAAAACCACAAAAAAGTCTAAATATTTTATTTATTTTTTCATGGCTTTTTTTTTGTTCTTTGAAAATTGTTTTAATAAACACCAGACTACAAATATAGTTAATTTAAAATTCAATCGTGTGAATATTTATAAGAAGCGATACAGAGAGGCCAGTGATAGACAGTCATTAGATGTTCCATTAGATGTGCTCACTGAAACAGACCTGAGGTAGTGACAAGCTGATGAGCTGGCGTGTGTGTGTCGAAGAGGGCAGACTGTCAGGCCTCAGTGTGAGGTGGCTGTCAAAGCCCTCTCCATGATTATACACCTGACCCCATCATCCCTGCCCGTTATCCGCCACAGACATTTCTGTCACTACGCCTGCCATTTTGCTTTCCAAGGTGCCAGCCAGGGCAAGCGCGGCCACGTTTTAGTGTTGTTTATTGATTTCTGACCCCACGCTTAATAGTTTTCCCAGGCCCCCCAAATGGCTTTTGTAAGCAATAGGGTTTGTACATCTCGCCGATCAATACCTTTTATATTTACAATAAAATTGAAACGGCCTGCGAGCAGACTGCTGGCCCGGCATTTGTCATCCCTCTGCAAGGGAAAACTATGTCATTATCTGAATTAAAACATTTATTTCTGATTAAGAGAGTGTCCTATCTCATTAATTTTTCCCCTTCCAATACGAGGGGAATGGAATCGTATTGATTTTCGCACTTTTTACACATCTCCACTACTGGGAAGATAATTGAGAAGTTAGCCAGAATAAATACAGTTTCTAGACTAGCACAGCGACCCAATACATTGGAAATGTAAGGTGTTTTTGCAGCACAGGGTTTTTAATTTTGCTGCGGGTATGGACAAGGAGGCCGAACAAATTGGATTAAGGTTTGGGACGTGGCGCTTGGGAATAGGGGCCGATCTCACCAGGCGACAGGGGTAATAAGACAAGCCTCAGATTGTCCCCAACTCCAAAAAAGCACTATCAGAAGAGGAAGTCTAAATTAAAGAACCAAAAGCCAATTAATGCGAAGTTGCCCTCAGTCTGTCTCTCCCGCAGAGTGTATTGTTGAGGCGGAATTGAGAGATGGTGATCGATGGCTGAACAAGACCCTTCAATGTTGCTTGGCCATTGATTAGGCTGTACTAAATGAATAAGATTATAGGGCTGTTTAGTCTTCATTTTGGGTAAGTGATTTCTAAGCTTTTTGTGTTGCCAAATACCAACTTTCTTATTATTATTTTTTTTTACAGAGAAACACAAGTCTTTGCTATTTATTAGCCAGATCAGAGCATGAAGGAATATTTTAATTTGCCTTTGAATACATATTGAACAAAATATCATTATTAAAGCCCACCAAAAGGTAAATAAAAAATTCTTACACACTGAAGAAAATTCACTCAGAAATTGTTAGGAAAGTTCACAAACAATTACACAGAAATGGCAAGTAACTTACTGAATTAAATGTTGCCTAATAGAAATTAGAATATAACTTATTAGTTTTACAGAGAAAACAAAGACATTTGCTATTTATTAGTAAGACTGGAGCATGGAGGAATATTTTAATTTGTCATTGAAAAATTATTGGACAAAATATCAATATTATAGCCCACCAAAGGTAAATTAAATATTCTTACACTCTGGAAAAAAAATCATTCAGAAATTGCAAGGAAATTTCACAAATAATTACAAAAAAACGCAAATAACATACTGAATTAAATGTTGCCAAATATAGACTTTCTTATTATTTTTACAGAGAATACACAGGATTTTGCTATTTATTAGCAGAATCAGAGTATGGAGGAATACTTAAAGCCCATTGTAAGACACTGGGGAAAAAATAGAAATTGCAAATTCACAAATAATTGCAAAGAAATGGCAAATAACACATGAAATAGTATTTTCAATAATCTTTATTTACAGCTTCAAACATCTTTTTTTTCCCAGTCTAATAAATAAAAAACAGCATAACAAAATCAAATAACAAATATTCTTACATTTTCTTTTTTTTAAATTTTTTTTTATGGGTGCTTTTTCTAGCCAACTAACCGGTGCCTGAGCAGTTTACTCATATTTAAACTGTTTTAGCTTCAGTGACCAAAGGCTTGCAGTTCACAGAGCTTTACAGATACCTGGTCACAGCTCTGGGATGGAGAGAAAATGTTGTCTGACTCTGAAAGGGCATCGTCCATCATGACTTTTCTCAGCCTGTCAGCGAACGGATAGATGAATGGATCGGTGGGAACCCCCACATCTTAGCTCCCATTTCCCCTTTCTCTGTCCACTGACCGGCTCACTGGCTAGCAGGCTAGACACTTCTGCTGCAGGCGAGTTGATCAGCCAGGGATCAGGAAAGCTGCCAGATAGCTGCCTCTGAAACAGGCCTGACAGCACATTAATTCAACCTGCGGAAATCACTGCAAATAGGCAGGAGACATTGTGTCCACTGAGAGCGAGGGAAATGGAGAGAAAGAGGAAGAGAGGGAGAGTTTGAAAGGGAGAGATAGGAAGAGAGTGAGAGGAGCCTTTTAATGAGCTGCTATAAGTTACTCTGTCTGACTTGACCATTAGAAGACTGTAATGTGCAATTGGTTGAGAAAATGTGTTGCAACTGTGATAGGCGCCCATGCCAAAGGTGGTTTAAATCACGAGGGACATGTTGAGTGTTTCACTGAGGTGAATTACATTCTTGGGCTGTTTTATTGCTGTATTTAAGGTTCTGATGAGAGTTAGACTGATTGATCTGACACCTCAGAATTTGCATCCCTTTACCAGAACCATAAAAATGTTAAAAGATCAGTCTGATAAAACAAGTTGCTGTGAGTGATCAGGGCTTGTATGTAATGGGAAAGTTAGTGGGTCCTTTATCTGTAATATCAGGAGCATTGTTTCGGAGAGAATGCATTTACTTCATGCACACGCTATATAACTGCTAAGACAAAGTCTGTGCATTCAGTTTTCTCCATTAAGTAAATATATCCTTTAGAGGTCACACACAGCAACACAGCAGTGTCCATGTTGTGGTGTTATTAGGGAGTAACAAGAACCATTTTATATGTATTTGCACATTGTTATTGGAGTTAGTTTTTATTTATGCACAATATGTGTGAACATATCCCATCCCATCTGTCAAATCCCATCTATCTATCTATCTATCTATCTATCTATCTATCTATCTATCCATCCAGAGCCGGCCCAAAGCATAAGCGAACTAAGCGGCTGCTTAGGGCCCCATGGCCACCAGGGGGCCCCCAAGAGTACATGAAATGGCTTGATTTTTTTCGGAGTATCTATTTACACTAAGGGCAGTTTTTTACACTATTTACACTAGCCCGCCTTGTTGGCAGAGGCTATCATTTGATTCGTCAGCTCCAGTGGTGCAGATGGTAAAACGTGTGTCGTACTCATTTTGACGCGATCGACCCGGGTTCGAATCTGCCTTTTGGCAAACTTTTTTCTCCCTTTTCAAATTTCAAATCACATCAGAAAAGCATTTATTTTCCATCAAAATGAAGAAAATAATCAAAATATCTATCTATCTATCTATCTATCTATCTATCTATCTATCTATCTATCTATCTATCTGTCTGTCTGTCTGTCTGTCTGTCTGTCTGTCTGTCTGTCTGTCTGTCTGTCTGTCTGTCTGTCTGTCTGTCTGTCTGTCTGTCTGTCTGTCTGTCTGTCTGTCTGTCTGTCTGTCTGTCTGTCTGTCTGTCTGTCTGTCTGTCTGTCTGTCTGTCTGTCTGTCTGTCTGTCTGTCTGTCTGTCTGTCTATCTGTCTATCTATCTATCTATCATCATATCAGTCTAAATGTATCTGTAAATTAAATTAAATTTAATGTGTTACATTATAGATGTAACTATGCTCTATCTAGAATATCTGCTTTTGATAATAGGCTTTGGTACAGCCGGAGTTTAAAAGGAAAAATAGATAGATAGATAAAATAAAAATAAATATTCATACTCAAGCTTGACAGTTCCTCTGTATAAACAGGTTCCTGGCACAAGCTATTTTTTATTGTAAATTATGCCTGTAGTGAGCACATCATGTTAATTTACCTTTGAATAGCTTGTTACTTAAAAAAATATCTTTATACTGCCATAGCATTTGTCATATCACAGTTTAAACAATCAGTGCATTGAATATTATAATGAGAAGCTCTGCCTAACCTGTAAAATGACAAATCTCATTTGTTCATTTACTAATACGTCCTCAGCGGAGAAAAACAACAGGGAGCCAACAGCTTTATTTGCTGTTGCATTTCTATGCATGGAGTAATCTGAGGAGGAATACTCTAAAGGCTGGGAACATTCATCACAAGCAAATCCAAACATAGATGAAAAATTACAGGATTAGCAATGACCTTCCAACCAATCAGCCACCGTAATTACACTCGTTTATTAGTGGTCGGTAAATGGCTTTTCTACAGGTAGCGAACGAGGCTTTTGTTGTGCATGAATGTGTGTGGGTGAATGTGTGTGTGTGCTAGACCTCACATCCCCTCCTTCAGCTGTCATTATTCCATGTTCATCGACAGAGACGTTATAGTTGGCCAGAAAGCTATCAGATGGGCTGGACAGCGAATAATTGAGGTGATGATCGGAGCTGTTCAAAGACAATTGATAGCGATGGAGTCAGGGTTAGTCGCGCACAAGGATCCCAGCCTGCAGAATCCCCGGGAGCGGCGCACAGAATATGGAATAACATATACGCTGTTAACGTGTGTCAGGCAGTCGCTGGAACACACCAGGCTTTAGCAGCTTTTGGCCGAACTAAGTCCTCATTCAGCCGACAGGGATATTGCCAGAGGTTTCGCCGATCCCTGCGAGTGTGAGAGAAATTACCCCAACTCCATATATCTGTCTGATCCATCCATTTGACAAGTTGCCAAACTTTTCGAATACCCCCTAAGACGTTAAGGCGAAGAGAGCTGGGGAGTGATATTTCATAAGCGCAAGGTTAGGTGAGGTGGGACATGCAGGAATCCATTACCTTTTTGCCTCCCAGTGAAGCCTTTGTCTGGCTTGTATGTGTCAAACTGAGATATCTTTATGGCTTCCACATACAACTCTATTTCTTTTGTTTTTATCCTGCAATTGCATGCCGCAACCTTTTTTCCTCTCCCACTGGAGAATTAATGTAGCCAAATGGGAGTCGGTGCAGGTAAACTTGTGTAGCTTTTCTAGTATGCATGTACTGTAGTGTGATGTCTGTGCTGGGATCAATGAAGCTCTTTGAGAAGTATATCAATAACTCAATACTCCAAACATCAATGAGCAGGATGCCATGCCCCCTGAGTTCAGCTATAGGATCAGGTTGGCAGCATGGGATACAACTGGGAAAGAATGGAAGGATAGTCACACCCTTCTATACCTCAGCATCTTGTCACGGTCCTGACAATGGCAGGTGATGAGGTTGGACCGGTGTCCGGGATGGCTACAGGTTTCGACTGTCAGCAAGTAGCAACAACACTGTCGCCCCATGATAATCCTCTTCTCTGCAACTCCTTCAGCAGAAAAAGACTGCCAATGTCTTGTCAACCACACTTAATCCTCAGCATCCAGAGTTCAAGCCTCTGAACGAGGCCCCCGGGGCCTTGCCTTGGCCACCTTCTTGCCCCTGGTATTGACCTGAACTGTCATCCTGGCCCAGTGACGACCCCGGTGCATGGGCCAATCTATTGTGGATCATGAGTTCAAATGATTTCCCTCCCCTCTCCCGCCCCTGTTTTCCTAGTGAGCTGATTGCTAATGACAACATTAGAAAGGGCAGAATGGAGATTCCACAAACAATTTGCACCTTGGATTTGCACATCTAATATCTGAAGAGGTTCAAATACAAGCCTGTCTCGCTGATACGTGCTAGAATATAGAATGATGTTTGTTGGTGATTGATCATGCACTGTGAAATAACTCTTAGATCAGATAAATAATACTAAAAAATAACCAAAAAGTTACTTACTGTGTGTGTGTATACTGTATAAACACTCATAATTTTTTATGCCATTGGCAAAGGGTTTTTTAAAGCATAAAATTAACATGCTATAGTCAGGTTTATGCTTGGGAAAAAAAACTGTTTGGAAAAATATAAAAAATATATATTTTTATAAAACTGTTATGATAAATTCATTTCGATTTTCAATGAAATGTATTTTATTTCAGGGATTTTTAAATATTTTTGTTACTGGAAAACAAACAAGATACAATTACTGATACTAAGAAATGCTAAGAAAATTTTCAGTGCATGGTAAAATCAATATTACCAAATGTTGAGGGCATTTTATAACTGTTGTCACACCCCTGTGGACTGTTGATTGTGGTTTCTGCCTCTGTGTCCTTTATTTGGTTGTTCCTGTTCTCGTTATTAGTTAATCACCTCATTGTGCTCACCTGTCTGCCCCTCGTTATCTGCCCTATATCTGTTCCTGTCTCTTGTATTCGAGTTGGTCGGTTATTGTGAATGTTACCCCGAGTGTCTGTGTCACACCTTCCTGAATCTGCCTTGTTGTGTCTACATTAAAAGTCATTATTGGAATCCTTGTCGTCCTCGTCGTCCTGCCTGCCTCCACACACCGTGACCGTGACAACTGTCAGTAGATTAAGACAAGCACTTTGCTCTCCATGTAAAAGAAAACATTATGAAGCACATAACATTTAACTATTTAAAACCATGTCAGAAAAAATAACAATCTGCTGAACGTGTTGATACGTCTGAATGCATTTATATATAATTAATAAATTAAGTAGGCCAATTCAACTAAAAAAAGCCATGCACATTTTTATTTTTTGTACTTTTTATTTATTATTTTTTTTTTTACAGTGCCTGATTTCATTAGTCAAGAGGGAAAATGCTTGTGAATGTTACAAGATGATGAAGTGTTGCTACATTTCATACAGCAGCTGAATTGCTTTACAGTTTATGGTGACATTCAGCAGTTTTCTTAACGTGTTGCCTTATTGATGAACGTTGTTTTTTTCTGTTTCAGGGACAGACTATTTAAATTTGGGTCGTAGCACATTGGTTGAAATACCTCAGTGCGAGCTTCATAAAGCCCTGTGCTTTCTACATCCCACGACTGATTACTTTTCATTTGCTGGCTGAAAATACCTTACAGGGATGTACATATTTGTATGCCATGGTATAACAAAAGAGAAAAGAGCTGCATGAATCAGTCGAGTGGCTATACAGCAATTGGGAGCATGATCTTGATGATGAAGATGAGATTAATCTTGCCTAGGTTATTCATCCAAATGCATGCTGTATGTTAGCAAATTGGTTTGGCCACAACAGAGCATCTTGTACGTTGGGCTCCATGGCCCATTCCCTTCCTGCATTTAAATGGAAATTTTGGGGTTAACCCCCAAGTCCACCTTGTGCCTTCCTCATTCTCAAGCGGGCCCATGGTAAATATTCCATTAATCAAAAGTTACAAACAGACTTTGTACTGTCATAACTCTTTGCCATGGCTTTCCTGTTGATTGATTCCTATACACACATACTGTCTGATTACCATAATGTGTTCTTGTGGTGAAAATTCCAGTTGGGGGTTCGGGGGGCAGGGAGCATGGCGGAGCGCCGGGGGAAGTACATAATAAATGGTGGTGGCTCCTCCTCATTGGAGTGATTTTAATCCAATGCTCCATCACTGCACATGGTGAGTAGACTCTTCGGGGTTTAGGCTATCAGTTATGAGCCTATGTTTGCAGGCAGACACAATCATTTCGCTGATTGTCACAAGTCTCAAGCAGTGACACCAGGAAGTGATCCATCAGTCTATTTCCCATGACATGAGGAGAAAGATGACACAGGGACCACTGACTTATGCAGAGAACCCCCTGCTCTCTTTTCCATGACTCTTTTTACATGCTCCAGGGAACATATTTTATTCTGAACACTTAACCTTCCCTGTTTCGCCATTTTTCTACAAGCCTATTGATTTATTTGTTCTGACCAGACCCAAACAGGTGCTTTTGTTATTGATCAAACATGCTGTGTCCAAGAACTTTTTGCTGCCTTTTATTTTATTTTCAGGGCTTGTAAATAAACGTGTAAAAAAATAAACTTTCATTGAGTTAATAAATTGAAGTTTTGCAATGTAATATACAAACAATCAAATGATTCACTAATTCCTTCTATCTATCTATCTATCTATCTATCTATCTATCTATCTATCTATCTATCTATCTATCTATCTATCTATCTATCTATCTATCTATCTATCTATCTATCTATCTATCTATCTATCTATCTATCTATCTATCTATCTATCTATCTATCTATCTATCTATCTATCTATCTATCTATCTATCTATCTATCTATCTATAATGTATAACTATATATTATAAAATATATTTAAATATTTATTTTACATGTATGTAAAATGTAAAAAAAATACATTAGTTCAACATCAACATTGACCTCCTCACATTACATTACAGGGCAGGGCAAAAATAAAGATCCCCAAAAATACAAGAATAAATGTATAAACATAATGAATGAATGAAGATTAACCTTTATTAAATATTTGATGCAACCCCATTTGTAAAAGTTACTTGTGACTGCATGCTGCTGCAATATAGGTAAAAACATCCCGGAAGGATGTATTTTTATGCAGATATTATGACATATAAAATGATCCCAAATTTACTTTCCCCCACATATTCTTCTACAAAGCTCTAATTTCATATTTTGCCAAGGAAAGTAAACTGGACTCACCGCACTACAATCAGTGAGTGTAGGACGGTAACTCTATCAATCTAGAGCTGTTTAGAAGATTGCCTTCTGTGCCGTTCGGGATGGTGTAATCTGTCTGGCCCTCATTGTGCATCTGACCAGCCAGGGGCTCATTACCAGCACAATCGGTGGTGTAGCTCACCCTAACATTATCCCACCTCATCTGTAAACAGGCTCATCCATCACACACATGCATTCTGCTTATCCAAACAGATACGGAGTATGTTCTAATAATGTGCTCATCTGTAGGAACGAAGGCGAGGATAATCATGTACATAATGCTCCCCATGTACAATTGTGTCCTCCCCTCGCTACCTCTCTCACTCATTCTCTCCTGCATGTACTTCAGCCTTTCTGGTCATAATGTAGTCTTGATGTTAGTGTATTAATCATGTAGTAGTCTGATGTGACACCAGGCTGGAGGGAAATGGATTGTAATGGGATCAGTTCATTCAAATATTGGGCTGCAACAGATTGCACAAGATAAATATTGTAATTCAAGATTGCGATAAAAATCATGCTATTGCCTACTGTTTACCTGATGTAATCAAAAGCCCACCATTATGCTGGCTGAGAAAATCAAGTGTGGGTTATAGAGATTCTAATGGGGTCTTCATAGTGTGTATTTTGTGTGTAGTTATGTACTCCACTACCTTGCAAAAGCTTGAGGTCGGTAAGATTTTTAAATATGTTTTAAATAGATTTCTTATGCTCACTAAGTCATTATTTATTTGATCAAAAATACAGTAATATTGTGAAATATTATTATAATATAAATGTTATTATAATTAAAATAACTGTTTTCTATTTTAACATATTTTAAAATGTCTTTTATTCCTGTGATGACAAAACTGATTTTTTCAGCAACCATTACTCTAGTGTCACATGATCCTTCAGAAATCTTTTTAATGTGCTGATTTGATGCTCAAGAAACATTCTTATCATTATAATCAATGCAGAAAACAGTTGCACTGCTTAATATTTTTGTGGAAACCATGATATATATATATATATATATATATATCATATTACTTTCCATAAAAAGTAACTAAGTAATGTAATTAGTTACTATTTTATATATATATATATATTTTTTTTTTTTAGGATTCTTTAAAGAATAGAAAGTTCAAAAGAACAGCATTTATTTAAAATAGAAATATTTTGTAACATTATAAATGTCTTACTGACTCTTACTGATGTCCCTTGTTTGTGTGGATGTTTCGTCCCGAGAAATGTCATCATGTACACACCGTAATGTTGTATCAAAGCTTTATGACTTTCTTTATTCTGTGGAACACAAAAGAAGATATTTTGAATAATGTTTTAGTGATTTTTTTTTTAAATACATTGTGTTCTACATAATAAAGAAACTCATACAGGTTTAAAATGACTTGAGAATGTCTAAATGATGACAGAATATTCAATTTTTCATGAATTATCCTTTTAAAGGGTTAGTTCACCCAAAAATGAAAATTCTGTCATTGATTACTCACCCTCGTGTTGTTAGAAACCCGTAAGACCTTCGTTCATCTTCGGAACACAATTTAAGATATTTTTGATGTAATCTGAGGGCTCTCTGACCCTCCCATGCGCAAAGAAAACACAAATAACGACTTTATTCCACATTTTCGTCTCTACTGCGTCACTTTGGACGCGCATTCACGACAGTATCATGATGCGTGTCCACAAGTGACAAAAAAAGTAAAAAGTATTCTCGTAGCTTCGTAACTTTACAGTTGAACCACTGATGTCACACGGACTACTTTGTTGATCATCTTGGTACTTTTCTGACCTTGAACGTGGTAGTTACCTTGCTGTCTATGGGAGGGTCAGAGAGCCCCTTCGTTCATATTCGGAACACAATTTAAGATATTTTTGATTAAATCTGAGGGCTCTCTGACCCTCCCATAGACAGCAAGGTAACTACCACGTTCAAGGTCCAGTAAAGTACCAAGATGATCAACAAAGTAGTCCGTGTGACATCAGTGGTTCAACTGTAAAGTTACGAAGCTACGAGAATACTTTTTACTTTTTTTGTCACTTGTGGACACGCATCATGATACTGTCGTGAATGCGCGTCCAAAGTGACGCAGTAGAGACGAAAATGTGGAATAAAGTCGTTATTTTTGTTTTCATTGCGCAAAAAAAGTATTCTTGTAGTTTCGTAACTTTACAGTTGAACCACTGATGTCACACGGACTACTTTGTCGATTACGGGTTTGGAACAACACGAGGGTGAGTAATTAATGACAGAAATTTCATTTTTGGGTGAACTAACCCTTTAAGTCACAGCTTTGTTCAGATGTACAAAGTGAAAGTTCACAACAGTAGGACAACATTTTTTTTCCTCCTCTGAAAAGAAAATCAATTTATAACTAATTGAATAAACATTAGGCCATTGCACAAGGAACCTGATGTGATCTCTGCCACCATAGTCCTCAACCTCAATCTGTCCAAACAGCAACATCGCATTTGCAAAGTAAAGGTTGTGCTTGAAATATTGAATTGTTTCAGTCAAGAGCAAACGCAGGATGTGCCAAGAACTTGCAAACAACAACATTTACATCTTGTAGAATAGCAGAAAGCAAGAAGGTCAGATGTTGCACTCTTGAAACTCTTACAAACAGTGTTACTTGACAATAAAAGGTTGGTTGTGTTTTTATTGCGTCTCTCTTGTTGTATGTTGTAATGGAGCTGTTTTGAAATGTTTAAATGAATTAATGGAGATTTAGTTAATTAGTTGGGTAGGTAGATACTAGGTTACCACAACAGCACTGCCCCCACTTTAAAAAAAAGGAGGCCATAAAAAAAGTTTCAATTTTATTATCCACCAAACTGCCCAGAACATCTCCATATTAATGTGGTTCTATTAACAAGGGGTGCTAATGAAAATTTCTTTTATAAATATGTATGTGGCCAAGTCACAACATTATAGAGGAGGGGAGAAAAACACAGGAGACAATGCTGAACGATGAAGAGGAAGCCCTGAAGAAAAGAGTGTTCCCAGCAGAAAATTGGTTTAATTAATAGCACATTTTACATAATGATTACAGTGTAATTGCGCCGACTAGCAGAGTGTCATTAAATATATCCTTGCTCCTTTACAACACCCTCTGGCGAAAAATAATGAGTTAAATTGGAAATCACTATGCAACAGGTTCATAAATAACATTTAAGCCCATACAAGGCAAGTACTTATAAATAATAAATATTTGCCTTCTGTAATTGAACGAAAAATGACTGCCTCCCTCACTCCTCTTTTTTTCCCGGGCATGCTGCTTTGTCCTGTTATGGCTGTAGAAAGGAGAATTTTCTCATTTTCTCTCCCCTTGTAAGTGGTGAATAATTTATTTCCCGGCTAATAGTCAACACTGTCAACGCAGGGTGTTTAAAATATACCTGTGTCCAGATAAATGTCACGACGGCTGGGGAAGTGATTATTCCCTGCTTCCAGATATTTTGTTGGATGCAGGCCCTGTATACACTGTAGTAAATCACCCTCTTCCAATTACCTGCCTCCATAAAACAAGCCCATATTCAAATCAGGTCTAAACCGGAGCCCAGAGATGAGGTTCAGTGCTGTTATAACTGTCAAGGGAGGTTGAAAGAGGGGTGCAGCCTGAGGGGTTGTCTGATGTTGGGATGCAGTGAAGGGTTGAGGGGTCTGGGGACCAGACGGAACTTAGAGTGGATGATTTAGGCAGATGGGTGGAGGTTTTGACGTTGTCTCTGTTTACAATGTTTAGCTTTGGAGTATATTTACACTTTCTTAGAGACCTTATGGAATCAGCAAGCTGTAATATTCTCACACTGACAGTACAGAGTTGAAACAAGATGCTAATTATATATCCCTTGTTGAAATACATTTTAGCACATTTTTTATTTTTTTCACTATTTAAATGTTTTCACAAATGTATGTATTTTTTTTCAGTAATTATTTTCAATTGTAGATCTTAATTCAAAGGGATTGTTCACACATAAATTAAAATTATGTCATCCTTTTTTAAACTTCATGTCATTCGAAACCAATACAACTTACTTTCTTACATGAAATACCAAAGGAAAAGTTTAGCAGAATGTCTGAGCTGCTCTCTTCCATACAATGAAAGTGGATGGGGACCAGGCTGTCAAGCTCCAAATTGTGTGACACATCCAGTCAGCTAATCTTGTTTTCTGTCCTATTCACACTTCTGAACCTGTGCGTGCTGATATGAAGTTTATGTATCATAAACATCACAAAAGTATTACTTACAAATTGAGCAAAGTTATCTGAAGCCAGACAACTTTGTGTGAGGTACAAGTAGAAATTGACGCTTTCTACTTTACATTCTACTTTAAAACTCTATATAATGACAGTTTGAGTGAACTATTTCGATGATAGCCTATGTATCATCTACGATAATATTGTAATTGTAGTAATTGTAGTTTTAACGATGTACAAGTTTTTGTCTTGTTGTTTATCTTGCTCGCACAAGCACATATACCACACAAGAATATCAGCATGACTACAAATATGATATTGATTATATACAGAAACCAAGAACTTAATACTGTGGGTTACATTTTAAACACAATATTGTCTGTTTTGCTCAAATAGTTCCAAACAAGTCCACACAGCGGTGTTTTGTTACAAAATGAATCCGTGTTTTTGAACCGACTGGATGAGTCAATTAATTAATGATCCATTCATAAAGACAGTGGCTGCATCTGAAATCACACACTTCCTTGCTATATAGTAAGCCAAAAACAGTATGTGGCAAGAGTAGTATGTCCGAATTCACAGTATTCATAAAACAGTAGGTTCATGACAGTGACAACATGGCAAATACATGGATTACAATCATACAACACGCATTCATACTGCACAGAACATACTTTTATTTTTCAAGTGGCACAGTAATTATTCAAAAGAAGTACCTACTCAGCAAGTATGTAATTTTGGACGCAGCCAGTGACTTTTCTAAATGAATGAATCAGTTGATTTACTTTAATATTTAAAGTACCATTTCATTTAAAAAAAAAAAATGTGCCAAATGCGCCTCCACATGCAAAAGACTTCCAGGGGTCTACTGATAACCTCAGACAGGCTAAATAGAGGAGCACAGGAATTCCATGACCTGATTTGAGCACCATTATGAAGAATGCATGCATAAAAGGGTGTGAGAGTCCTTGCATCTGTGCATATGTTAGATGAAAAAGTAATCTGTTTTTCCTCTCTCTCTCCCCTCCACCTGTCTTCTCCTCGGTGGTTCATTCTCCTCTCATCTTTTCCAGAGATTCAGTGAACTGATAAATGCCTGACGCTGACCGTATTATTATCACGCATGTAGATCTCACACATGTGATTCTATTTTGATCAGCTCGTGGATGAAAACACTCAAGGATCTCCTCTTCCCGTCCATGGTAGAATGTATTAAACACCCTTCACCAAGCACAATCCCCACGCGAGCATTTCGCACACAGACGGTCGCCGCATTTGCGCAGCGGAGTGCATTAATAACAGAAGATACGAAGAAGTCTTGTCAGGGATCAGAACTGTCATCGAGTCGGGCAAAGCAGTCCATGCAGGACTCATTCTGATCTGCAATCAGGCCTTAATCTGGCAATACATTTCCCAGATACAGCCACTTCCATCTGTGTAGACAGTAATCACTAAGCATGCATTCAAGCCTTGCGGAAATGTATAAATAATTTTCATTCAAACACATTAACAGTCAAAATATGAGAATCCATCATGGCGTCTGTATGCAACTGTTTCTTAAGAAGCAATCAGGGCCGTCTGGCTGTGTGTTCTTTGTCTTTTGAGCCTGACAGACAAGGTGCAGATTACTTGCGTGGCTCTCTTTTGCATAATGGCCTTCCCCCCACCCCCCCTCCCCCCACCACAGACCGATGGTGCATTTAAACTTTTGCTGGCAATCCATTACGTTTACCAAGCTGGGTCCCTTGTTCTTTAATCTCATGCTTCCCTGGAAAGAGAACCTAGACGTGGGTTTAAAGACCTTTTTTATGAAGGCGAGCATGCAGGGCTCAGTTCATCTTAGACAAAAAGACCTGACACATTTATGTTCCATGGACAGGTTATGTCCCGCCATCTTAAAGAGCAAAAACTTGCCATTTTTACCTGATTGGTAAAGAGGTAACAGGGAAAGTGAAGGGCCATCTGCCAAAGCAGTGCTGTCTGAGAAACTTACCAAGTGGATGAACCGTTCTAGCATAACTAATGTAATTTCAGAAGAGGAAACATTTTAGGCTTTTACAGGGTGTCAGATTATGTCTATGAAGTCACATTGTAGTGTCATTCTATACATATAATGATAATCTTGTCATTCAGCCTTATTTAATTGCACCTGAATATGATCATATTTGCCCTGTAAGGTCACAGGTAAGTAAGATAGGATAGCTATTCATATTTGGTAAATTTAATCGCTCTTTCTATCTCTCCTGACTTGGAAAGCACCCAAGTATGACAGGACATGGACTGCAGTTTTATGTCACCTCGTTTATCTGCAGTTTATATTTTCTATGACCGCATTGTATCTTTCTAGAACCTTTGGAAAATACTCTAGATAGCATAGACTGTTTCTCCTGGATGTTTTCCTATTTTGCACTCACAAAAATGGATGTATCCCCTTTCTTTTACTGAAATGTGTAGTCATTAAGGTATACAGTGGTTCAAAACACTGGGAAGGTTGAATGATAGAAATACATTATAATGTATTCATACAATAAAAAGAGATAATCGGTTATCCAGTTTTGTTATTTTGCTTGTTAATGTATATAATACATTTACTACGGCTGTGAATAAATGAAAAATTATTTACATTTAAATAATATTTATTTAAAATGTTAATCCAACATTTAATCTCTATCTAGATAGATAGATGGATGGATATGTATAAATAGCTATGTAGCTATTTTTTAGCATGTCGCACCATGAACGCCACATTTGAACACACATTTAAAACTGGGTGTGTTGAGTTAAAAACAGGCACAGTTAAATTTATTTATTTGTGTATTTAAATTAATTGCAATGAATGTTACAATGACTAATCTGTTTCAGTTAACTATTGTCAATCTTTGCCAGGTTTAACAATGCAAAATTCAGCGTATTCAAATAACCCTGTGTGTTATTTATTACTGTTCTCAAAATGTACATTTAAATGGCCATTGACGTAGAACAAAACATTTAATAAACGTGTCTAGCAAACCCTGTTTGTAAGGCTGAAGGACTGAGCACACACATATGCAATGGAAAAACGGCTGACTATAGGCCATGCTTTGAAAGTTTTATTAAATTGCAAATCAAGACTAGAGCAAAGGGGGAGAAAACGTCTTGTCATATCTGTTGTGTCCCTTTTGCTCTTACTCGCTCCTGCCCTTCCAGTGTGTGAGGGCGCCTAGGAATTATTGCTCACTGAAGTGCAGTGGCAAAACCTGGGAGATTCATAGATGGTGGGAATGATAAAGTCCAGCTCAGAAGAAGTGCTACCAGTGCAATAACAGCCTGGGAGGGTCACAATAAAGTTTAGTTTAATGACAAGAACAAATAACTCCAACATTTGGCTGGGGTGCTGAACCCTGCACCGGAGAAGCTCACATCTGATATATCTGTGGGCAACTAGCCGTGACTCACGGCCGATTGTGCAGGCTTGCGTTCACAGGGGCCCCCAGTGATGCATGTGGCCGCTGTGGCAGGTGTCCATTTTATAGAGTTATTCAGTGAAAAAGGCTGGATGCTCGGTCCAGTGATCAGGCTTGCGATTATTGTTCCTGTGCAGCTGACACATTCAGCAAACCCCCATCCGCCCCTCCCTCTGCCCTAGCCAGAACCTCTGACTTCCATATAGCTACTGTTAGCATCCTCGCCGCTAAGAGCCTGCACTATAGCAATAACAAACGTGCAATGGGCTAAAGGCTGGACTGAAGCCCAATAGCTCCACTGAATTTATTTCTAAGCCCTGCTGCAGCAATTACTGTCTTGTCAAATGGCTGTACATCCATCAGTGCACTTTACACTTTGGCTCACCAAACTGAATTAAAAGATTGGACTAACATTCAGTTTTTGTAGCGTGGAACAAACATTTTTTTTTTCATCTAAATATGATACTGGCATGCTCCTGTGCTTATATATGAAGATATACAGGTGTCTTTAGTAATTGCTAAGCATCATAATGGCATCGCCTATAGTGTCTGGTGTGGAGCAAGTTGTTTGAAGCAGCTGGCTCAGAATCAGACATTTCTCAACCTTTGTGAAGACCAGCAGGAGTGTGATCTAATGAAGAGGAGTTGTAACATCAGTTTAGTCTCCCACACATTCATTAAGGGTCATTAAGATAATTCACAATATAGACAATTCCTTATACACACTGAATCTAAATACAGTTTCCAGGACAAAAATAAGAACTCTTGGATATTCAACAAAAATTGTGCATGACTTGATTTTATCAGGGACGCATGCACTGACATTCTCCACTGAAAAGTCTGTCTGATGCCAGTAAGTCAATAATTATTTTCATGTTATGGCCAATATTTAAATGTTGTACTATTTTGTCTATATAAATATAAAAAGTAAAATACTAAATCAATCTAAATTTCATGTGAATTTAGGTATCACAACATTATAATGTGCAATATGAAAAAATGAATATGAGATTTGCTAAATATTACATTTAGTAGTTTTTTAAAATTATTTTTATATTTAAATTATATTTAAGCTGTAAAATTGTTATTAAAATAGCAATGTTGTTAAAGATTAAGTGAGTGTTAGATAATGGCAAAGATTATCTGAACGTAAAAATAAGGAAAAAGAGCATATTAAATATCCAATATCAGTATCAACTGCTAAATTTGTAAAACAAAAAAAAGAAGATATATAATTTCAAATGATAAATGATATAATACTCATATTTCATATATTCCTAGATTTTATATATCAAGTATTTAATGGAGTTTTGCAAAATTCGTATCACATACTGTGAGAATTTACTAAAACAATACAATAAAATTAGTTAATGTCTGTTTTTAAACATTAACCAGTAGACAGTGTGATCTGTGACAGCAGAAAAGGAAAAACATTTCAGAGGAAAGTTACTACATTTTAATAAAATATTATGAAGCCCAACATTTTTTTTTCTTTGGAATAACATGCTCTAACATTTACCATGAATCCAGTCAAGTGTATTAAATATAAAGTAAATATAGGATAGATTTTGACTTCATGTTGACTTGAAGGGCAAAATATGTACAATTGTTTGTAGTGTCAGAACCATCATCGTCTCAGCTAAAATATCAAGACAACCCAAGTTTTCAGCTCGATTTGTCACCACATTTGCAGTTTACATAGGCTTTAGAGATCCATTCAGTCTCTCTATTGTCCAATATGGCCAGCATGCTAATCCTTTAGATAGTGTATTGTCTGAATAGAATGGTGGACACAAAAAGAGGGACAAGTGGTGACTAATGATACACCCCCAGAACACAGTTGCCAGTCGCACAATATAAGCAGCGAAAAGAGTTAGACACAAACAATGTATCAATCAGAACTGTCAAGACATTGTTAGCACAAAACATTAACATTCATGGCGCAACAGCCGCCGATGCCGCTACTTCAACTTAAGACTTCATATTCCTGGAAAAACGAAAGTTTGACGTAAGCTTAGTTAACCCGAATAGACAAAGCAACAAACAACAAAATTGGGGCACCGAGGGCAATAGATAACCTTGGCGTATAAGTGCAGCTAAAATGTTATGCCTGCTCTTGACAAGCCGAGGTAATGATATGCCTCAGGGGACTGTTCAACATAGAGGCTGATTAGCGATCAGTGTTATAATTAAGAGTAGCTTTGACACAGGCAGTGTTCCAGAAAACCCTCTCAGCATGTCCCCACCCTCTGCCAGTGTCCATTCATTCATTCATTCCCCATGCAGCTCTCCTCTGGAGGACCCTTGAGACCGTTTCAAAAGGCTGTTTATGGCACCATCCCATTATCTGACAACAAAAGGCGGCAGGGCCACACAAGCCCCTCGCCAGCTGCGTGGAGAGCCTCAGCACGAGCTTCCGACACCGATAAAGAGCAACTTCAGTTTAAACAAAAAAAGTTACACCATATTTGCTCAGACTAACTATGATGAAAGGCAATGAAGACAAGGGCTTCTCATATAGGTATCAATATAAATATTACTGGAAGGTCAATTAATATGTAAATTAACTCCTCCATTTAATTAGCTATTTAACTATTTTCCGAGGCATGGACATATTAAATCATGCTTAAAGACCCCTCTAACTAGCCTCTTGACAATAGTGTGAGGGAGTCACAGGCTCATAAACCACCGGCTTGACCTATAAAGAGCCCCGAGTCTGCTAATTCCATCTCGGGCTAATTTTATTACTTGCATAAAATAACCATAGTGCTGCTTTGTGGCTGTAAAGAGGATATGGGTGATAAAACTAGCTGGGCAAGGCATCTGAAAATCTCCTCTTTACTAGTGTCCTCATTTATTATTCTATTATTCTTTGCCAGGTACCGAGCCCATGTGAAAGACAAATGACCTTATTATATTAAATAATTTGTGAGGATATTAACAGTTAATCACACATAAACATCATTTAAAAGGTATTGATTTTGCCACACTCTCAACAGCTTGTAAAATTTATGTCCAATAACAAGATAATAGATAATCAGCGAGACCGGGTCAGTCATGTAGGGGACGAGGGAAAGGTGAGTCCACGTACCTGCAGTGACCTCTGTAGCGGTAAACAAACGCATGTCCTTTTCTGGTTTTATATCTCGGATCTTCCTCTTATTTCTTTGTGTTTAGCACTGCTGATTTAGATGTTGTACTATTTACATACATTCATATTGGGTGTGTGTGCCTATATTCGCTAGGAAGTGCCGTGAGGATGCTGTTGAGAGATCATCCTCATCACAATAATGCATTAACAGCAGGTAGCAGCAGAGGACACCACCAGAGATGCAAATCTGTCTTGTGTCCCTTTGGGGCTGACGCCGAATAGAGAGAGAATGCAGGTTTGCCGCTGGTCTCAGAAGTTAATCTCAGTGTGGAAATTCACTAGACTCTACCTGAGGAGGTATCAAGAATGATGGACCATAGAAAAGAGACTATTTATTATACAGCACTGTAATTTGATTCCTTTTAGTTGTGTGTGTGATTTTTGGTTTTATTTTTTTATTATCATAGTTTTCATTTTAATATAGTTCAAGGCGATACATAATATGGTAAATTCTTTTCTTTTTAATAGTTATATTGAATTAAACTATTTGTAGCATAATGTTCCTTTTCAGGGGCCTCATTGTGAAGCCAGGTTCTTACCTGCAGTTTGTGTGTGTGTGTGTGTGTGTGTGTGTGTGTGTGTGAGAGAGAGTGTGCGAGGCTGACACTGGTCTGGCTGATTGATTATGACAGCGCTATCTTTTATTAGCCTTGTAGTTCTTATTAAAATTCTATCTTACCAGGGAAATGCTGGAGCTTTGGCTAGATGAATCCAGCAGATTTATTATTTTAGCACATATAGATCGAGGTAATTAAGGCAGACACCCTGCTTTTGACAGTTATGTTGAATAAGGTGCTGGCTTCTATTTGGGTGTGGTGTCAGTTTTTCAAATATCACTCAAGTTAACCTAATCTGTTTCACCAAATATAAAAATCTATATAAAAACATAATAAATTAGATTCAATACATAACATACATGCTATACATATTACGTGTATACTACACACACACACACACACACACACACACACACACACACACATGTATGTATGTAAATTAAATATGTACATATGAAATATTATTACACTTTAAAATAACTGATTTCAATTAGATTTTTTTTATGTCATTTATTCCTGTGATGGCAAATCTGAATTTTCAGCATCATAACGCCAGTCTTCAGTGTCACATGATGATGCTTCAGAAATCATTCTATTATGCTGATTTTATGAACCATTTCTTATTATTATCATTGTATCAATGCTGCTTAATATTTTTGTCAAAACTGTGATACACTACCAAGTTTGGGATAAGTAAGATTTCATTTTTTTATTAAGCACTATAATAGTGTCACAGATTCAAAAGATAAATAAATATGTTTATGGACAAAAACAATAACATTGAATAAGCCACATTGTTTAGATATATCAGATTAACATTGTTCTTATTCAGAAAAGAAAAAAAAAACAGGAAGGCAAGATTGTGGCCATGATATGATATATAAACATAATTTCAGAGATGAAAATCTGTAGAAATATTGGTGGAGGTTAGCAGACAGTGTAATTCTGTACAGTTCTTCTATCAACAATGAGGAGGTTTTACAATCTTCTCAGGGCAGTGAACAGAAACTGGGCTAAATGAATTTGGAATTCACAGGGTTTGTTACAAGCTGGTCATAAAAATGAAATTTAATGAATTCATTTCAATATACTCTGCAATGGCTGGAAAGCATCCAATAACATCAACATAAACTGCGCCTTTTTCTTTCCTTTATTTAAGTCATTTGAATTAAAACTGGAATTGAAGTTCCAAAACACAGTGCACTCATTTTATACATGCACATTGTTTAAGCGCCTATCAATCTATTTTGAATGTGGTTGGATTTCTACACACAGTCAGCTCTCAGATCTGCTCTCACATTTCCTGTTTTTATGCCATGCAACAGACAGGCCTGCTGAAGCCGTCTGTGGCAATTTTAGGGCTCGGACGAGTGTGAAGATGGCAAGTCTTTCTCTGTTCAGAGGCTGTAACCATCGCTAGAGCCCAGGAATCAATTCCTTCTGTTTACAGACCATTTCACAGCCCTTTACCTGCAACATCACTTGTGTCAGGCCCATAAATAGCCTTGGATATATAATGGTTGGATTAGCATAATGGTTCGAGCCGCAGCCTCTTGCCAGCACAAAAGGAAATGTCAACACGTCCCCCTCTCCGCGAAAGCAATTAGAGGCCCATTATACGGCCTCACTGGAAACATCATCAAGGTTAAAGACAAGTCCAACACCCCTCTGACCGCTCTTTTATTCCAGTCTCTGATAGATGAGCCATAGAAACTGAAATGTTGGTAAACAGTGGCTTGGAGTGCTCTCTTTAAGATCAGCCCCAATCAGCCCATGTACTCAGCATTAGAGCAGTTGTGTTTGTTTGTGTGTGTGTGGGTGCGAGTGCAAATGTGAGTATTTCCTTAACTACAGCCCAGGTTAGCCTGGGGATGCTGAATGTACAGAGAGGGCAACATATGAAACTAAGGACAGAAAGAGTGGAATGATCTCATCATGTAGTTAGTCCTGATAAAAAGGCTAACGGGGCAACACTTCCACCTCATTGGATCTCAGTGCTGAATGTGAATTTTTTAGATAGTTTGCAATGATGATTATGATTATTTCCACTGAACCACATCATTTATATGTATAACAGCATGTTTCACATGTCATAGAAAGCGCTTCGATTTTTCTTGCTCAGAAACACGATATGTAATTTTTTTTTTTTTCTTGTTATTAATTGTTATTTGTGCAACTTGGACACTGCACAGTGTTACTGTACTCGGTATTATAATATACTTAATTCATATTGTATATATAATATAATATAATACAATATAATATAATTCCATATATATATATATATATATATATATATTTCCAAGGAAATGCATATCAAGTAGTAAACTTTGAAAAAAATTATTTCTATTAAATTAAATTAAATTAAAATGAAATTATGCAATTGTTCATTGTATTTCTTACTAGTAAGCATAAGTAGATAATAGTATGTGATTAAATATGGGTAATGTTTATGCACTACATCATTATATTACTGTACTTACTGTGAACTTGGTATTATATACTTAAGGCATATAATGTAAAATAATATAATATATGTTTCTGTGATCATTTACAAGGATATACATATCAAGTAGTAAACTTTGAACCAAATGATTTCATTAAATTACTGATAAAATGATACAATGATTTTTATTTTATTTTTAGGACATTTGTGCATCGTTTACCATAACTTAATGTAGTTGTTTAATGTATTTCTTACTAGTATGCGGTCGGTTATTATTATCTGAAAAAAAATATGGGTAACCCGTTTACACACTTTCATAATATTACTGTACATACTGTGAAGAAAACAGAACCAAAAGTCAGCTCATGTGGAAATGTAAGGATAACATCGAAAAAATGTGCCAACCTTTCATTTTTCTTTTCTTTATAATTTGTGGAGCAGTTTATAACAGAGCTGGCAAGGAAGAGTTAAGAATCAAAAGGCCTTGTAAGTATTGCCACAAAACTGCAAAGGCAAGCAAGGCCATAGAGCAATGGTTCATGACCACCTATCATTCTGTAAGTGTGTGTGTGAGAGTGTGTGGTCAGCTCAGGGTGCTGCAGTTAGCAACCTAAAAAGGTCACGGCCTTCAGCACTGAGAGTCTGCTGCAGTGACCAAAGTTACAAAGAGAAAAAGCACACAAATCATAATGCCTAGGCTTAAATGGTTTTGGATATACTGTCTGCGATCTAAACAACAATAGTCAAGCCTATACTGTACTTCTCATAATTTATGTGATAAGCATTCAGTAGTGTAAGCTTTCTTAAAGGAACAGTTCACCCCAACATTTAAATAAATAAATAAATACATAAATATATAAATGAATGAAGGAATTAATGAATAAATAAATTAAAAACTTGTCATTTACTCAAGCTGAAATAAAAGTGACCGTGTTGTTATTTTTAACTAAAACTATTCAAAATAATTTTGGTTAATTGAAATAAAGCTAAAATAATAAAAAAAACTTTAAACTTAAACTTTAAAAACTTGAATGAAAATTAGAAATGTAGCCTTGGCAACTAACACAAATAAAATAAATCGAAGTACTAAAATTACCACAATTAAGCTGATATAAAGATACAGTGGGTACAGAAAGTATTCAGACCCCCTTCAATTTTTCACTCTTTGTTATATTGCAGCCATTTGCTAAAATCATTTAAGTTAATTTTTTTTCCTCATTAATGTACACACAGCACCCCATATTGACAGAAAAACACAGAATTGTTGACATTTTTGCAGATTTATTAAAAAAGAAAAACTGAAATATCACATGGTCCTAGCAAATGGTTGCAATATAACAAAGAGTGAAAAATTGAAGGGGGTCGAATACTTTCCGTACCCACTGTAAATCAAAGCTTAAAATAAATATTTTTTTTAAACTGAAAAAAAAAAAAACAACGAACTAAATAACAAAATTGCTAAAACTTTAAAATAAAAATGAAAACTGAAAATATAAAAATAAAAGCTATAATTAATTCAAAATATTAATAAATACTAGAATATAAATAATAGTGAAATAACACAGGATCATGAATGGTGACCATCCTATTCACTTTCATTGCATGGCAAAACCAGCTTAGCATAGAATATCTCCTTTGGTGTTTTTTGGAAGAAATAAAGTTGCATGGCTTTGGAACAACATGATAGTGAATAAATATCATCATAATATATATAACATAAAATAAAAAAAATGTAAAAAACAGTTTTGGATCTATTATCTTACGGTTAAGCACACTCTTAACTAGATCAAACCAGTCAAGTTTGTATTATGATCCCAGTTCCTTAACCACTGGATTACCACCATCCCACTGGTAATCCATTATTACAAAACAGGTGTGGATATGTCGCACAGAACAAGATGATAAGTCACCGGGCTGTGTGGTATTGATTGGGGTCCTGGAGACTAAACTAAAGAGGAGGCGGGGGTGAGTGATTGTGTTTTACAGAGAACATTATCAGTCCCTCAGTGGCATTAGAGTCCTGTCCACACATACAGATACACACAGACCACTAAGTCACTAACTGACTTAGTCCAAGTACATCCAATCTTAAAGCCAAATTGTAGACTGAGACATAAGCGCTTCCTGTCTGTTCAGGACATTTTTCATTTCTATTCTTGACCACAGTTGCAATTGCTATCTCTTACATACACAGTGAGGAGAAAATGACGCACTGTTATGTCCTATATCTTTCTCTCAGCTTTATAAGAGGAATACATCTCCTTTCTTCCCAGAGTGTGCGTCTGTTTTTAATCTTGTTCACCCCGTTCTTTTTATCTGCAAAAATGAAATAGGAAAGGATGACTTTGTCAAAGAGGCTGCACCGAGCATTGACTGAGCACTGCATGCCAAGAGCACCAGGATGGATAAATCTGTCTATTAGGAGAATTTAAATAACTTTTACAGTTTTATCAAGGTCTATTTGTTAGGCAGGAGATTTATGGTCAGCCTGTGAGGGCATCCGTGTTTCTGATCTGCCCCGTCTGGAGATTAAATCTGGATCAGCCCGAGGAGAGACCAGCTTGACTGCCACAATCCACAATTGGAGATGATCTTATCTCTTTAAAAATTGCCTCGAGTCGACGGCGGGGATGAGCAAGAGCTTCTCCCTCTCTCTCTCTCTCTCCATCCTCTGCATGGGGAAGCCATATGTACGCCATCTTGCTTTAGCCCTCCCCGAATGTGGCACGTAAACTCCATGTAATCGCAACTGATTCCCTGCACTGATAACACTCACGTAAAGCCTCTCAACAGCCAGGTGCAATCTGAGGCACGGGCTGGCCTAACAAAGAATTAAATATTTTTTCATGCTACTGCCCCCACTTTAATTGATTGATGCTAAAAGTTTAGCTAATAAAAAGCTAGCAGGTGATCAGAGGCAATCCTGGACACGTCCTCAGAGGGGAACAGGCTGGATCGAAAGTGACAGCTTGCATTTTCGGCTTGAGCCGGTTCTGTCATCTCAGGGGCTAGATGTGTGGGTCTGCCTCTTCAGACCAGAGCCAGTCTGAAACACACATGTACTGTGAATCAGGGAATCAATAGAACACTTAATGAACAATTAGGGGAACAGCTGTAGACCTGTCAAAGACCCATCTGTACATAGCAAGGAGTGAGAAGAGGGGAGAGAGAGGGGATTTTTGGTGAGGATGAAGGTCCTAAGGGATAAGATTATTGCAAATACTTGCACACATATACTTGCATTGTTACTTAAACATGCTTATTTAAAAAAACGAACAGGTAATTTTATCATATTAACAAATCCAATTTGGCAAAAATCTGGTGCCTTATTGGAGAATGTTAAGTTTCCGCTGTAGCAACTTTTGCTTTAACCTACTAAATTAACCTTTAACTTTACCATACTAGATAGTATTTAGGAGGTTAAAGCTAATAAAGCAAATAATTATAAATTTGCCAAAAATCTGGTGCCTAATGAAAGAAATCAGATTGTTTTCAATGTTCAACTGCCGTTGTAGCAACTTTTGCTTTAACCTGTTAACTAACCTTTACCTTTAGCCTATAGTAATTAGGAGGCTAGAGCTAGTAAAGATTATACATTTAATCTATACATTTTCCAAAAATCTGGTGCCTAATTGAAGAAATCTGATTATTTTCAATGTCCAGATGCTGTTGAAGCAATCTTAGCTTTAGCCCTTATGAAAATTATCCATGGTTTTACTTGAAATAAAACCTAAAAAACATGGTTAATAGTTAAACCATTGTAACCACAAATTAACCATTGTTTTCCACTCTAACCATAGCTTAACCATGGTATTTGTAGTAAAACTGTGGCTATACAATCAATCCGCCAAAAACATGGTTACTACACTTTTACTATAATAAGTAAAATATAATATAATATATAAGTATAATAAGTCTTAAGTGTCAATTTTTCAAGATTGAGATTTATACACCATCTCAAAGCTGAATAAATAAGCTTTCCATTGATGTATGGTTTGTTAGGATAGGACAATATTTGGCCGAGATACAACTGCTTAAATATCTGGAATCTGAGGGTGCAAAAAAATCAAAATATTGAGAAAATCGCCTTTAAAGCTGTCCAAATGAAGTCCTTAGCAATGCATATTACAAATCAAAAATTAAGTTTTAATATATTTACAGTAGGAAATTTACAAAATATCTTTATTGAACATGATCTATACTTAATGTCCTAATGATTTTTGGCATAAAAGAAAAATCAA
This sequence comes from Sinocyclocheilus anshuiensis, assembly GCF_001515605.1. Lineage (NCBI taxonomy): Eukaryota > Metazoa > Chordata > Actinopteri > Cypriniformes > Cyprinidae > Sinocyclocheilus > Sinocyclocheilus anshuiensis. The sequence goes on from NW_015542377.1 coordinate 2,088,577, forward strand.
TCATTTTGACCCATACAATGTATTTTTGGCTATTGCTACAAATATACCCCAGCAACTTAAGACTGGTTTTGTGGTCCAGGGTCACAATTAATTTTCGTAAGGGTAGTAGATAGTATTTAGAGGCCAAAAGCTAATAAAGCTAATAAATTTAATCCATAAATTTGCCCAAAATCTGGTGCCAAATTGATCAAAACGGTTTGTTTTCAGTGTTCAGTTGCTGCTGTAGCAACTATAAAGCTTTACTAAATTAGCCATTAGCTTTAGCCTGGGAAAAAAAAAAAAAAAAAAAAAATGAGTATTTCGAACTTGATGTACTTTGGATGTTAAGTAACAAAAAAAAAAAAGATAAACCCGGCCTAAGCTGGAAGTAGCTGGTTTTAGGGGTCTCCCGTGTTCAGCTGGTTTTAGCTCCAGCCTGACCAGCTAAAGAAGTGGTCAAAACCCCTCTAAAACCAGCCTGCAAACTAGCTATGACCAGCCTGGAACAGCTGGTTTTAGCTGATTGTTGAGCAGGCTTTTGATAGCATTTAGAAAGCTAAAGCTATAATAATAAAGCCTAGTTTAATAGGTATATGGTAATAGGTAAATACTAAAGTAGTTCTAAATCAAATATTTCTCAAAGAGGAGATCAGACCACAGTATCACATACACTTTCTCTGCCTCAATATTGAATTAATATTTCCCGACCATTTTCTGTCTTGACTCAAGCTATTCATGATGCATAGAGATATATTCCCCAAAGCTGACACGCACTGTAAATGATGGGGATGAAATGAGCCTCTTTGTCCACTTGTTAACAGGAAATGTCGACCTTACATGTCAGTCAAAGGGAAAAATAGTCAACATGCGTGCACTGACACGCAAAAACATTTCTGTTAGATCGCTTCAGCCTTCGCTTGCCTCCTCAGACATTATGGATTACTGGTCTATGACTGACAGATATTATGCTTAACTAAGCACAAGTATCTGTACCTGGGGAAAGGCAGATTATAATTGACCTTGGACACCCTCGGTCGTGTTTTATTCAAACTTCATTTAAAAAAGACAAAACCTTGGTGAGGCAAGAAGCCACAGCCATAATGGATTAGATGGAAATCCATTATGCATCGCACACAAGAAAAAGTAGGGACGGAGACCTGCTTTAAAAATATATTTTTAGTACAGAAAATTAATGCCCCCACACAGGGCCACTGAATCATTTTAAATGGCCTTTTTTAGTATATAGGTATATGTGTTGAGAAGGCCAATATTTCAGCAGCACAGACTAATGGATCATTAATAGATACATGTTTTTTGGCTTTTTTCCTTTTCGTTGTAGGATGCTATTTTAGTCCCCTTTGTGAATAAGTAAAGGGTATTTTGCATTTAACAGAGTGTGCCCATCCTGTATTTACATTTAGATTTAAAAAGTTTGTTGATGTTTATTTGTTGTAATGTTGTTATTCACATTTTAATTGAACAATAAGGCACTCATGACTGTTATATTGTGTACAATCATTGGACAATATACAGCCTACCTTTTTTTTGTTTAAACAACAGTTTCTTCTGGTCCTTGGATTTGATTGGCTGAGCAATGTTACAAGAATGCTGATATTTAATCCAAAAGATGACAGTCTGTACATTAGTGGTGGAGATTTTTCAGTGATCCTTTCTGCAGTTTACATTGGTATGGCAGTAGGCATCTTTTTTGTGCATTATGAGTCTTTGAATAATTAATTGGAATCATTGACTGATTCATTAAAAAAAAAAAACTTCACTGCTTAAAGGCACCAATAACGATTGATACTGATTTGACTTTGTTTGGAACTATTTTCTTTGGTGAAGGAAAAATAGAACTGAAACTGAAAATATTGTTTCTAAAATGTAAGTTCCTCAACATCAACTTTTTGTTTATTGAAATGTTGTATAAGTCTGTATAAATCAGATTTCCTTAATATTTGGAACAACAACATTCTTGCTCATTTGAAGTCGCTTAAAATACTTCAGTATAAAGTATTAGCATTTTAATTAATTATTTTATATTAAGCAAATCCATTAATTGCCATTAGAAAAGACTAAGATGTAAACAAATGTTAAAAGTTGCTTCTGTGCCAGTGGTTATTAACCTTGTCCACAACAATATTAAAAAGGCCCCATGATTTTTTCCCAGTTGTTTACTGTATGAGAATTAAGGATAAAGATTTTTTTTATTTGATACCTGATTAAATATTTTAGAGCATGACATAAGTATAAAAATGTGTGTTTTCATAAAGATGTCTATGGAGTTGAAAGATTTGAATAATTTACATGATTTTTCCAAGTCTAACAATAACACTTTTAAAAATTAGGCTACCTCATATATCCAGGTTTTTCTAGACAGTATAGGAACCATAATTCTTCAAAGAAAGAAAAAAAAAACTGTTAAGGGGCAAATTAATAAGGTATATCTTGATATTTAATTGTTTAGCTTATTTTAATGCTGGTTTTTTCTTATTTTTAATTTTTTTTATGTAATCTCGAGGCCCCCTAGCGGGCCCCGGGCCCCTGGTTGAGAACCACTGTTCTATAGGTGTTGCACACTGATATACACAGTGACTCAAGTGATCAGGTTTTTTTTAGCTCTGTATATGAACTTTTCACTTTTTAGCATTTCACGTTTATGTTTACAGTCATCATTTAGCGCTTTAAATTTATAGGCTAAAATAACAATATGTTATTATCTCTCTTCGTTTTCCCTTTATTGCAGAGGTTTCATTGTAACATCAAGTGGACATTTTAGGGGAGACGCTGATTAAGTTTATTCACTGTTGCAATTACTGTCATATCCCTGTTAATTAATGGCAGAGTTTTACAGTGTCTTGCTTCCTTATGGAGCCTAAGGTAATGAGACAAGCAACATGATTTCATCTGTGCACCTGGGAAAAGAATTTCAGTGCTAACTTTGACTAAAATGCACAGACAGTACACCTTGGATATGTTTTTATGACTGCAAAGAAACACTGGATGACAAAAGTGTGTCTGTGAGATAGATGTTGTGCCTCTCTGTGGTGTGAAGTGTCTCCTCTCATTGGAATGAATGTCTGTGTGTGCATTAACGATACTCCAACCCCCTCCAAAGCCTCCATCTCAACTGTGGAGCACACATAGCTGACTCGACAGGCCCAACAACAGGCAATATCCCCTGCTTTCAAGCCTTTGCTCCCGCCAGCTCTGGATGGATTTGGTTAGTAAATCGTGACAGGGGGTCGGCCATGCCTGAGAGGAGAGGGGAATGAGGAAACAAGTGTTTGCTCCATATAGCCCAAGAAATGCAAGAAACAGCCCCTGTGATGTCCTGTCACCCGAAAGGCATATGAAAACAGGCACACACATCTGTTATCCAAATGTTAACTCCGGGCGCCCCGTGTTGTCACGGCAGAGTGGGAACGGGGTTGTGGCTGGCCAAAGACCCTCCTCAGGGGAGGCTTGGGTGCTCAGTAGTGGGAAATAGTACAATAGTGGTGGGAAAAAGCAAAACAAAAAATTTAAAAGGATACTTCACTCCGAAATAAAAAGTGTCATTGCAAACCTGTATGACTTTCTCCTCTGTCTTCTGAGGAACATAGAAGAAGATATTTTGAAAAATGTCTCAGTGGTTTTGTCTATACATGTGAGCAAAATAAAAGCTCTATGGTTTAATGTTTGAAAGTAAGAAATTAAGTCAGCTATAAATATTAGTGTTGTCATTTTACTTCTGTTTTGTAAAAAAGTTATTAAACTAATATAATACAAAAGTATTATTATTATTATTATTAAATGTTTCATTTTACAGTACAATAATATTATTACTATAGTAATATATTTCTTTATTGATTTGGTAATTTTTGTAATTTAATAAACTCTGCTTAAATCTGTTATCTATATACAGGGCCCAGGGTGGTTTTTTATCATAAATCCTCAATCCAAATTTTAAAGCTGATAATTCATACATACATACATACATACTGTACATACATAAAATCAAATTCCAGCTTTAAAATGTGCATACTCCCAGAGCAGTTTACATCTTTTTCACTATTTTCATCCCTGATGAAAGTCATTGACATTCACTGTATGGACAAACACACAGTTGAAACTTTTTTCTTCGGAATATAATAGCGTGTGTTCAGCAGAAGAAAATCATACAAGAAAAAAGTCATACAAATGGAACAACCTAAGGTTGAGTAAATGATGACAGAATTTTCATTTTCAGGTGAGCTATCCCTTTTAAGAAATCAGCTTGGTCCGGGAAAAAAAAAAGTATTTACATGTATGAGCAGATATATTTAACCACACTGCTATAACATCAGGATTTAATTTCATGTACCTGTTTGAATGATTCCCAGCATTCTAGAGTTCTAGAAGGGGTATAAATCAAACAGCAGAGCACCTGGTGCAAGACGCCCAACCCTGCTGCCACCTGAGCTCACGCCAAACACATTGCTTGTCTGTCAGTGTAAATTTACATGTGAAAGTACATGTATAATCCATCAACGGTCACATGGGAACACACTAAACACCTGTTGCGAGCTTTGGCACACCAGTCAAGTTACAGTAAAATGGTTAAAAGCTTAGCTCTAGTAATCTACTGACATCTATCTGTCTGTCTATCTATCTATGTATCTATCTATCTATCTGTCTGTCTGTCTGTCTGTCCGTCCGTCGATCTGTCCGTCTGTCTGTCTCTCTTTTTCAAACACTTTTAAACTAGGCTTTGTCAAGCCAACACACTTTACTAGTTAAACCTTACACATGCATTTCTTTGGACTTAAATGATTTTCATTTTATTTCCTTACATTCACATTAAAATTGCAATTTAGCATTTTTTTTTTCTTTTAGAAGACTTTCCTTGACTTGGTATAATATGTGTAAATGCAGTTAATGTCTGTCCATTTCCATCTGAAGGAAATAATGAACTGCATGGCCTAATTTAGCTTGGGCTTCCCCAAGAGATGGTCTTAGAAACGAAAAGAATGACATTAAGGATAAAACGGAATAAACACTGAACTGATTGTTGATAGTCCATTCAGCATTGATGGCTGCACTTTCACCATTGCAGCCTGCAGCAAAAACCTTATGTCATATCCTATCTTGTCAAAATGCATATCAAAAAGAGAGAGAAGAGAGAAAACTTTATTCAATCCAAATTGCCCGCAGAACGAAGCCTCTCATAGAATCCCGCTTCTTTCATCTGTGGAATTTGCTCGCTGGTGCAGATTAGATTTTAAGGCATCTGCCGGAATCAATGCCTCTATTGGCAGCTGTGCTATAACGGAGCAATGAGGTCTGGTATGGTGCTGTAGCCGCTGCTGGGATACAGCAGTCCCCCCCTGGACAGCATGGCTCATTAATCAAATATTCATACACGCAGCATCGTAAATACAGCTAGAACACAAAGTCTCCTCAAAGCCGCCATGCCTCCCAGCACAAGTGCCCTTTCATGTAACACTGACGGAAAAGCCCGCATGTTGCCTCACCCCTAATGTCCCAAACTTCCTTTTTTTCCTCTCTCTCCTCCATGCCTTGTTTCCTAAATACAGCCCAGTATGAATGTACTGATCACAGACACTGGAAAACACTATGAGACGATGGGGTTATTGTGCTCCACTGCTTCTGTCTTCACGACATGCAGTGGCGAGACAAGCAGTGACTTATTCTGTTTGGTCCCACAGAAGGGTAACTTGTTCCCCCAAGCAGACCCTATAATTGAAGGCCATGACCTTATTAATATAAGAATTTGTATTTAACATGAAAATAGCACAAGCATTGCTCAAATGGAACAGAAACAGAGGAATTAACCATGGCAACATTGAGTCCAACACAAGGATATTTTCTTTCCCCCGGAAAATGGCATAATCACCAGATACAGATTTGTTCCTTTTGGTTGAATGGGTTATGAAAGGGAGTTAGCAAGTGTGAGTCATTTTCATTTGCAGTGTTTGTTGGGGAAGATGAGTTAAAAGATTGAAAATAGGTCAATAACAAATTTGCTGTACAGTAAGGAATGTAAGAGGAAGAACTTAAGTAATTACAGACAAATAAGTAGAAACACTTTTTTTTTTTAACCATATTAGATTTATTGTACAATTCTGAAATCAGCAGTTATAAAACTGAAATGTTCATTGTGCAAATGATTTTCGCAATTAAAGTATGATATAACAATACACTGTGGTAAGTTACAAAACCCTTCAAATTGACAAATGGTGGAATTAATAAGTTTGCATAAATAACAGAAAACACAGTTACACTGGTTAAATACAATATGTGAACACTGGTGTTAGAGCTAGTGTTACAGTTCTGTTCAATGCAGAGTGCTTTGGTTCAAAGGTGTTTGTAACAAAAATTAAAGTTAATCACAACAATTGATATGTCAGTACAATTTCGTCATGCTGAAACGTTTGTTAAAATGATATACAACCATGAAAAAAAAAACTGAAGTTATATAAATAAGGCATAATTTAATAATAAATTACTCCTTGATTCATGCTGATTTATGTTTTCCATTACACTTTAAAAAATAACACACTGAGCTATCAAAGACTAATGAGATCTTTGCAGCTCTTAAATGATCCTTTCACATATTGGCATAATACCACTGTTTTGTTGTTAAAATTAAAATCTTATATTAAGCACAGCTTCTGTGCATATCAATGCGCTATGGATTTAATATTTCTTAAAAATCTGGTGGCAGAGAGGGCTTTTCAACATGGCTACCACTGCTAAATATCATTTAAGAGTTATTTAGGCTCTGTATTTAGTTATATGTGATACAGTGATTTCTACTCACTGGTGAAGGCACATTATCCTTCCAGTTAACAAAACATAAAACATGTCAACATAAAATATAAGTTCTATGAAGTTAAATCACTATATCATGTATAAATTTCAAATTTTTTTGATTGTTTAAAAAAAAAAAAAAAAACTACATGTACCCAGAGAAACGAAACAGGAATGAGAACTTTTTCTTGTCGTGTATGTATATGTATATACGTTATATAAAAAACGTGTTTAGGTTGTAAATATAATTGTAATCAAATCAAATGTGGTCCATGTGCACTCCAGACTATGACTATACCATCTCTTTATCAAACTTTGCTTTCATGCACATACTGACAGATGTGTTGATTTCAGTACGAGTTCAGTGAAATGGTCAACTCATGCACTGCTTGCGGTCTTTTTAAATGGGCTTTTTCTGAAATGGCATGAGGACCGTGTAGCAAAGAATCCTATAGTTTAGACCCACAGTGTAAATACAGACTGATCCAGTCTTGATTTGTGGTGTATCACTTGGTTTTGGATTACTGGTTTGAAGTGTCAGAGCAGCACAAAGTCCCCTGATGTTGTCCCTGCTTTCCTTGTGTCCCTGATGAAAGGCCATTCTTGCTTTTCTACAGCAATTGAAAGTTCATAATCCTTCCCGTGTCCCTTCATAATGGTGAATGCAGGGTACTTCTCTTTCGATGAAGGCTGCAATATCTGTCACATTAACAAACACAGTTTATCAACCTTTAATATATATTTTTTTAATTAAAAGGTAGATATAGCAGATTCTTACTTATAATAAAAAAGGACAAAATAATACACAATATTATCCCCTCACAGTAGTCTATGCTGGACGCATTGACAGTAGTCTGACAGTTTCCAATTACGTAGTTGAATGCTGCCACCTGCTGACAGACATTTAAATAACAGCCTTTTTTTGCAGCTTAAAATGCCAATATTTTTCTGTTAAGTTTTTCTTGGACAGTTTGTCATTTTAAGCACACCAATGAGATTAAAAATGAAAGTTATCATGTCTTTTTTTTTTTTTTTTACATCAAAACAATATAAAACAAAATGTTTGAAATGTGTCCATTAAAAAATGTTTTTGAAAGATTTACCCACCTTTGACAGCTCGGTGCTAATTCTTTCATAGTGTTCAACATTTTTTGAGTAGAATCCAATTGTACAGCTTGGGTCCATTTTACTGAAAGGCATTTTCTTTGGTGATGGGCAATGAAATGACTTTAAAGAAGAAAATTTTTTTAAATATCCTTTAAAATTAGTCAATAGAAGTCATTTGTTTCTCTGTTTATGTAATCACAGTGATGCAAATGTACAACTACAGCATTAGACATTTTCGTCCATAATATCTGTCAACAATGTAACGTGTGTTAAACTGGTCAGCCAGCTCTGTTCCAAATGAGCAATGCGTGTTCAGATTGCAGAAATAAAAGATTTGACTTTTTGACACATTTTTTTACAAATGTTTCATTCTGCCTGAGATCTGAAAGACTTAGACAGCTGAGCTAAAAGTATGGCCCAATATTTCTGTCTTTTGCCAGGCCACTTTCTACAGCACACAAAAAGCGTAAAAATAAGTTATGATGCTGAAATATAAAATCTTTGGAGCTATATAAAATAAGTTGGACCTGATACAAAGTACAGAACAATGTGTAAATCTCTTGTGTTCGGTAATTGAGTGTGGAGGTCTACTTTCAGATTCATACCCTTAAGTACAGAAACTATTAAATTCACATCACTGTGCGGCGGTCAGCTTTTTGTAATTCCACATTACCTGCAGAGGGAAATCGCTTGTGCTGACATGCACAAAAGACTGACAGTAATGAGGATCCATGTAAATCAAGCTGTCATCTGCAAGGACAAAACAAAAGACAAGTTATTCAAAAAACACAGTGATTATTATAATGCATATCCTTACCCAATTTCTATGCAGAGCAGCTCAAAGTCACCCACCTCCGCAGGGTTTCAAATAATCAAACGCGAGAATTTTTTTTGGTCTTTCCTAAACTCGGATGGATTAAACGCTGCATAATCGAATCTGGTTGTACAAGCACATTCTTTATGCCGCAAAGGGGGCTGTCATTTAATTTTGGTGTAGAGAAATTACCTTTACAAACACACAATTATATTAGATCATTTGCATATGATGAATGCAGACGGCAGGCTGAACCTGGCAGGGAGAATGTATTACTTGTCATTTAGACATCATCGCGGAGTGTATTTCAAATTGCTAAAATGTAAATGGGTAAATATTGACTACCTACATGTACAACTGAAGGTTTCCACGGGCTACTGAAGGTGATGGAGAGTGGGCTACTCTGGGTAGCTCTGAAATCTATGCAAGCTGCTTATGTAAATGGAAAAAGCCCGCTATTTCTGATACCCTAGCATGATGAATGGTGTAGCATTTCTGATGGGGTCGGGGAAAATAAAATAAGCTACTCTGATGGCGCTGACCTTCTCTTTGCGTGCATTCATTTACTTTGTCTCCTATAAAAGACTAACCTTGAAATCCAACAAAGTAGTAGGCCTGTTTAGGCTTTCCGCCAATGATGCCGATACAGTACTCTAAGCTTAATATGCTCTAGGGAAAAGAGAAAGAGAGTCGATAAGACCACAGTATTGAAGTCGATAGCCACATCTTTAACAAATATTTCTCTCTTTGTCATTGTATAATCTACTTTGTAGTTGTAAGGGTGGTTTCCAAAGCCTCACCTTGACAAAGCTTAAGTATCCTGGGTTGATTTTCTCTCCACCGAGTCTCACAGGAATGAGTATGATGACAGCTCTACTATCAGAGGCAGCTTCAGAATTGAGTCCCTGAGGATCACGGTGGCTGCCTGTCCGCCCTGAATGGCTATCAGTAACATCAGCACTGTACACTGAAGACAATCAATAACACAGAGGTCAGAAACGGGTCCTTTGTCTGTCCCTCTCTCTGGTGAGTGGGACAAATATAGCCATTACGAAATTTTATTTTACTTGTGTCAATACATGATTCATCTATAATTGTATGATGTTTGTAAGTTATCTTATATTATGTAATATTACATTTGGGTGTGTTTGTTCATATTGGGATTAAAAAACTTTTATATATACTTTCATTCAAAAGTTTAGGGTAGGTAAGGGTAGGTGTTTTTGTAAGAAATATCTTATGGTTTATTTGATTAAAAATATAATAAAAATGGTCATATTGTCACATCGTATATTTTAATATATTTTCAAATGTAATTTACATTAATACATTAAAATCTAATTTATTCCTGTGATGACAAAGCTGAATTTCAGCAGCCATAAATACACACTTCAGTGCCACATGATCCTTCAGAAATCATTCCAAAATATTCATTTGGTGTACAAGAATCCTTTTATTTTATTTTATTTTACAGTTGAAAATGGTTGTGCTGCTCAATAATTTTTGTGAAAACCATGATACATTTTTTTCAAGACTTAAGGATAAATCAATAAATCATGAAGTTCAAAAGAACAGCATTTATTAAAAAAAATAAAAAAATATTTAGATATTTAGAATATTTAGAATGTTAGAGCGTGCTATTTCTATACAGTTGAATTTCTACATTTGCCTGCCAGTTCCACATGTTGTATTATGCTTTGAAAACTGCTTGTTTTTCAATAGACATTTAACTTGGGTTTATCTTGAATAGTTTGTTACAATATGAAACAACATTTCTGAAAGATTTTTGAAAGATTTACCCACCTTTGACAGCTCGTTGCTAATTCTTTCATAGTGTTCAACATTTTTTGAGTAGAATCCAATCGTACAGCTTGGGTCCATTTTACTGAAAGGCATTTTCTTTGGTGATGGGCAATGAAAAGACTAAAGAAGAAAAAATCCTTTAAAATTAGTCAAAATAAGCCATTTATTTATCTGTTTATGAAATCACAGTGATCCAAATGCACAACTAAAGTATTAGACATTTTTGTCCATAATGTCTACAACGTAACGTATGTTAAACTGTTCAGCCCAGTTCTGTTCCAAATGAGCGATGCGTGTTCACGCGAAACAACCAGATTGCAGAAATGAAAGATAGTCCTTTTTGACACATTTTTTGACAAATGTTAAATTCTGCCTGAGATCTGAAAGGCTTAGACAGCTGAGCTAAAAGTATGGCCCAATATTTCTGTCTTTTGCCAGGCCACTTTCTACAGCACACAAAAAGCGTAAAAATAAGTTATGATGCTGAAATATAAAATCTTTGGAGCTATATAAAATAAGTTGGACCTGATACAAAGTACAGAACAATGTGTAAATCTCTTGTGTTCGGTAATTGAGTGTGGAGGTCTACTTTCAGATTCATACCCTTAAGTACAGAAACTATTAAATTCACATCACTGTGCGGCGGTCAGCTTTTTGTAATTCCACATTACCTGCAGAGGGAAATCGCTTGTGCTGACATGCACAAAAGACTGACAGTAATGAGGATCCATGTAAATCAAGCTGTCATCTGCAAGGACAAAACAAAAGACAAGTTATTCAAAAAACACAGTGATTATTATAATGCATATCCTTACCCAATTTCTATGCAGAGCAGCTCAAAGTCACCCACCTCCGCAGGGTTTCAAATAATCAAACGCGAGAATTTTTTTTGGTCTTTCCTAAACTCGGATGGATTAAACGCTGCATAATCGAATCTGGTTGTACAAGCACATTCTTTATGCCGCAAAGGGGGCTGTCATTTAATTTTGGTGTAGAGAAATTACCTTTACAAACACACAATTATATTAGATCATTTGCATATGATGAATGCAGACGGCAGGCTGAACCTGGCAGGGAGAATGTATTACTTGTCATTTAGACATCATCGCGGAGTGTATTTCAAATTGCTAAAATGTAAATGGGTAAATATTGACTACCTACATGTACAACTGAAGGTTTCCACGGGCTACTGAAGGTGATGGAGAGTGGGCTACTCTGGGTAGCTCTGAAATCTATGCAAGCTGCTTATGTAAATGGAAAAAGCCCGCTATTTCTGATACCCTAGCATGATGAATGGTGTAGCATTTCTGATGGGGTCGGGGAAAATAAAATAAGCTACTCTGATGGCGCTGACCTTCTCTTTGCGTGCATTCATTTACTTTGTCTCCTATAAAAGACTAACCTTGAAATCCAACAAAGTAGTAGGCCTGTTTAGGCTTTCCGCCAATGATGCCGATACAGTACTCTAAGCTTAATATGCTCTAGGGAAAAGAGAAAGAGAGTCGATAAGACCACAGTATTGAAGTCGATAGCCACATCTTTAACAAATATTTCTCTCTTTGTCATTGTATAATCTACTTTGTAGTTGTAAGGGTGGTTTCCAAAGCCTCACCTTGACAAAGCTTAAGTATCCTGGGTTGATTTTCTCTCCACCGAGTCTCACAGGAATGAGTATGATGACAGCTCTACTATCAGAGGCAGCTTCAGAATTGAGTCCCTGAGGATCACGGTGGCTGCCTGTCCGCCCTGAATGGCTATCAGTAACATCAGCACTGTACACTGAAGACAATCAATAACACAGAGGTCAAAACAGGTCCTTTCTGTCAAGTGGGACAAATTCAGCTGTTACTAAATCTAACTGTACTTGTGTCAATTGATGATTCATCTACAACAGTATGATGTTTGTAAGTTAGCTTATAAATATTACAATTGGGAGTGTTTGTTCATATTGGGATTGAAAAACAAAACTGTATACAGTATATACTTCCATTCAAAAGTTTAGGGTAAGATTTTTTAAAATGTTTTTGTAAGAAATCTCTTATGCTTTATTTGATTAAAAACACAATAAAAACAGTAATATTGAAAAGTCATATATTTTGTATTTATTTTTATAACTTTTAAAATGTAATGCACCCCTGTGATGGCAAAGCTGAATTTTCAGCAGCCATGAATCCAGACTTCAGTGTCAATTCCAATATGCTGATTTGCTGTACAAGAAACCTTTTTTTAATTTTTGTATTTATGTATTTATTTATTTTTTAATCAAAGTTGAAAATGGTTGTGCTGCTCAACAATTTTTGTGAAAACCACAATACTTTTTTTCAGGACTCTTTGATGAATATGAAGTTCAAAAGAACAGCATTTATTTGGAATATAATTTTACTACTCTTTGCTGAATAAAAGTAGTAATTTCCTACATTAAAAAAAAGCACAACAACAATACACACAGTGTGGTACAAAATTATGCTTAATGTAAAATTTAAATGAAACTCATTAAATAAAATTTACAAGTGGTTTCAGATTTGTGGACCCAAAATAACCATGTATGGTAAAGACTAGATTTATGCTGTATAAAGAATTTCTACAGAAGTGCAAAATTGCATTCAAATAAAAATTAGTTTGAATTTTAGTAAATATTGGAATTCTTTTGTAAATCATGTTTGACCTTCTGCTGTTCTGTGAAAGATTTTAGATTTCAATTTTCCATACCAGTGCAGTCCTGTGCTACATAAACGCTTATCCCTTTCAGCATTGCATCTACTGCTTCATCAACAGCTTTTCTGAGAGAAAGCGAAGAGTGACAGGGTAAGAGAGATATTTGACAATCATCATAATGAGGAATGGGTAACAAAGGACTTAAAAACAAAAAAATATATACAAGAATATACATACAAGTACATATACATATATATATATATATATATATATATATACACATATATATATATATATACATATATATATATACATATACACATACGCATATATATATACATATACACATACGCATATATATATACATATACACATACGCATATATATATACATATACACATACGCATATATATATACATATACACATACGCATATATATATACATATACACATACGCATATATATATACATATACACATACGCATATATATATACATATACACATACGCATATATATATACATATACACATACGCATATATATATATATATATATATATATATAAGTATCTATAATGCACTCTTACCGGAGTATGTGTGCCACCACTGCTGGGCCGTACCAATCTCCTCCACGTTTTCCGGATGTCATTCCTAGCTTCACTAGTCTGTGGATGCCCAGCTGGGCTGAGGGTCCGTCCCCAAACCAGGACACAATGGTGCGGTGATATGCCTCTTGTAGGTACGAGTCAGCATCCTCAGCCCCTCCTTGAGCAGCACAGAGAGGATGCTGGGTGACCTGCGCTCTTTCCCCCTGAATGGAGGCCTCTACTGTGGCCACCAGTCTTCGTGCTGCACTGCTGGTCCATGTCTCTGTATCCAGGGGCTCCAAGGTCAGTGCTTCTGACCAGATCCAGTCTGGTGAAAGAGATTTTTAAAAAAAAAGAAAAAAAAGTGTATTTAAAAGGATCATGTGACATTGAAGACTGGAGAAATGGCTGCTGAAAATTCAGCTTTGCCATCACAGGAATAAATTACATTTTAAAATGAAAACAGAAAACTTAGAATTTTCAATTCTAATAATGTTCCATTTTATTGTTTTACTGTATTCTTCATCAAATAAATGGAGCCTTGGTGAGCATAAAAGATAGATTTAAAAAAAAAAAAAAAACTTTCTGACGAGTAGTGTAATTATAATCTTTATTTTGTTAATTACCTCATAAATTATATCCACTAAGAAACAATGGAGCAGACGTCTTTCAGAAGTCCTAAAAGTCTGTCCTAGATTTCTCTGAGTGACAGAGATATTTAAATTTTAAATGGACAGTGGAGCTTGTGCTTTAAGAACAAAAGTCCAATTACGGTATTCAGCGTAGTCAATATTTCATTTTTATAACATTTTATCCTCACAAACAGAGTGGGTGTCTGAAATAGTGTAAGTGCAAGTGCTGAGGGTCATAAAGGTGCTGGACCTGGCTGTGGGGCCATTAGGCAATGACCTTGCTACTTGTCAAGGCCTGTAATAGGCTAATAAGTATATTTTATTAGCCATTAGCCGCTTTATAGACAGATATTTCTATAATGACATATTTCATTATAGACGTGGGCTCTGGATGATGCTTCAATGTTGTTTTTTGAATGAAGGTATTAAACTGGCAAATGTCGTGGCCTGTTCACCATATTACACAAAACTGCCCTCCGTCAATCATATGAGAACTCATTCATTAGAGAGTGACAACCTCTAACACTGAAATACCCAACCTCTGAAATGAAAGATTTATACAGAATTTCATTATGCAAATTAAGCGATAAAAACTTTGGCTACTTACATTTAAGCAACACACAACTCAGAACTGTTTTTGCAGCTCATATGAAAACTGTAATTTTATTTAAAAAAATATTAATCATAAATTGTTCTCCCAAAAATAAAAATTTGAAAAATGAAGTAATCCAACCGACACTAGTGTATCCAATCTAACACTTTGTAAAGCGAAAAGCTGCATGTTTGTAACATTAATAAATTCATCATTAAGACATTTTTAACTTTCGGCCAAAATTTGAGTCCGAATTAAGAGAGAAATATGCACAGATCAAGCATGGTTTACAAACGAACAGTTCTAAACATATATGTTGGTGGATTTTGTTGTGAGAGGACAACAGGGGATGTACTTTTTCACTGGAGGAAACATTATTAAGGACTCTAAAGGCCGTAATGATGGATTTGTTTCTTATAAACACACATCTTTTCACTTCACAAGATGTTAACTGATGGACTGGAATCACGCTCTTATCAGCTGTTTGGACTCTTTCTGACAGCACCTATTCACTGCTGAAGATTCACTGGTGAGCAAGTGATGTAATGATAAATTTCTCCAAATCTGTTCTAATGAAGAAACAAACTCATCTATGTTTTGGATGGCCTGTGGGTGAATAAATTTTCAGCAAATTTTCATTTTTGGGTGAACAATACCTTTAAAAATAAGAATCTATAAATTTTAACTCTTAATGTCACATATAAATACATACACACACACACACAGATATATATATATATGACCCAATCTCACCTCTACCCAAGATGTGGAGCAAGAGAGCCTGGGCCAATATCATCTGCCCTGCCCGGAGTGTACAACCCCACCCACAGTCTGAAGTGAGAGTGGAGCCTGGAAGGCCAGGAAACTCTTCCCGATAGGTCAGCCAAACTCGTGAGGTGAAGTCCTTTCGAAATCCATCAACATTACCTGTGACAACATCGTCATCTAATGCCTCAGCAGTACAACTCTCAGTAGGGCTCTCATCATCTAAGGACAACAGTTAGCATACACATTCCATGATACTCCTGGAATATCGGTGGGAAAAAAATGTATTTAAAAATGCCAGATATATTATATATTAATTAAAAATACACAAATAAAAAAATGTGAAGGGTGACAGATTATCTAATTGGTTTAAATGTTCATCTAAATCATCTTACCCACAGCCTTGAAGTGGTAGCATTTCCCCAACAAGAAAACAGGAGAATTATGGCTGAAGGCAGTTTTTGACTTAAGAACCCAACCTTGAAGGGTTAAAAAAACGGTCATGATTAGTCCCGTGTACAGGTATGTCATCATTTTGTGACTTGTGAAAGACTGTCAGATGCACGGAAAATTAACATTTTAGTGATGTGTAAGATCTCTCGTTACATACTATATTTCACATTGTGCCATGCTGACATTAACTTGGACTTCAGTTTCTCCACCTCGTCGGTCCCATTAGTCTCCATTTTATCCGCCACGGAGCAGAACCCATCACAGCACATACGATGGAGTTTCTGTGAGAAGTTTTCAATACGACCAAAACAAGTTAACGTACATCGTATTTGGAAACATGTCATTGATTTTACTTTCTCAAATACTTAGATGACATTTCCACCACAAGCACAAGAATGCGATACCGTTGCATATGAAATAATCATCAAATCACTGACCAGAATACGAATTCATTAACATCCATCTCAAGATACTGGCTGACTAGCATGCTAATTAATCAGTAAGCTTGTACAGTTTACAAAACTGCCGACAATAAGCGTAAATGCAAACAAGTGGCGAATGTTTTGTGAAAATAAGTAATTCAATAATTAAATATATAAATATATAATTTAAAACTGTAAGCTTGTACAAAACTGCCGACAATAAGCGTAAATGCAAACAAGTGGCGAATGTTTTGTGAAAATAAGAAATAAGTAATTTAAATATATAAATATATAATTTAAAAC
>NW_015542377.1:2108596-2116878 GCF_001515605.1 Sinocyclocheilus anshuiensis
ATATATAAATATATAATTTAAAACATTCGTGCTCACACGTCTTGTTATACTTAAGAACTCACTGTGCATTTACTCACTTCTGTTTACATTTTGAGGAAGCGGCCTCTCGTTCGGTCTCGCGGTATTTCAGATATTCTCCCGTCTGGCGCATTCTAGTGATAGGATGTCTGGTTCTTTAGAACTATTCGTTCCAAGGAACTGGTAAAAAAAAAAAAATAATAATAATAATAAAGGATGGTTGTGATTTGTCTGGTTCCTTTTAAAATCAATTATCTCTCGACTGGAAAGTTTTTGTTATGTTATAATAAAACATTTATCAAGAGCAACTATGTGTATAGAATAAAACTGTCATAAATTCAAGTCGCAAGAAAGAACATTTTTAGTGTGTTTTATTTGTAAGACGTTTGTTATTTGTCTTTTATGAGTTTGACATCGTTCAGGGTTTTGTGAAACGGTTCATAAAAATAGATCTCGAAAGATTGATGCTTTTTAAATATCTTTATAAGTACTAGACTTAATTACAATCTAATTTAATTATCAAATGAAATAAGCAAGGACATTTGTCTATTATTTAAGCTTTTCTGTACTTCATTTAGCTTTTTACGGAGCATCATTATATTATTCATAATTAGAAGTGTCGAAATTAAACACCCACTACTACAACCCACGATATGTTTATACACCAATAAAGCTGTCATTGTCTACAGATTACACGATTAGTGGAAGAGGTAACGGATGCATTTCACACTTTTCGCTACACAGACAGTTTCCTGTAAAAGAGCCCTCTATTGTACGCACAGGATATGAATCACCGGGAAGACTCCAACCCACGATCCCGAAAGACTGAAAGATGGTATGCGTTTATTTTTTCAGCTTTACGGTACATTGTCTTCTCTTGTTCGTCTGGAGCGCGTTTTTTCCCAGCCGTATTCCGACAAGTCCCGCCCCTGACCAGCTCTCTGTTTATTATGGTTACTACGGCTTTATGAGTGACTTCTCAACTGTCCAATCACAGACTTATTTTAGGCGTCAGGAGGTGGGGCTTGTCGAAATACGGGTACGGGTGGGGAAGGAATATCGCGGCTGGAGCGCTGGAGTTGCTCGAGCACTCAGCGGCTACAGTCATGGCTGAGCGCCGCGCCTTTGCCCAGAAAATCAGCAGGTAAGGATATCTAACGCACTTCCAAGCTATTGCATTTAAATGTATTCTCCCAGCGCCGTGCGACCATTCTTTGTCTGCTGCCTGATCCAATTGGCGAGCGTGCCAGTCTTTCCCAAATAAGGCCTAGGCGTTGAGTTAGCTAGAGCAGACGCTGAGTTTAGAGGCGGTGTCTCAAAACCTTGGGGAGCTGCCTACCCAGACTGCACGGTTGGGTCTAATAGGCGCGTTTGGAGTGCCGTCTAGGTAGGCAACTTACTAGGTTTTGAGATGCATCCATAGAGATGCCCGAGTGACCCACCCTAAGCTGCAAGACAGCAGTATGATGCCTTTGTGCTTCTGTGCATTAAAAGCAGTCTTTATCCCTGGGTTTATAATCCATAAATGCGTATTTTGTTAAATCCATTTAAGGATTTAACGATGCAGACTAGGCTGATTCAATGAAATGCAGTGTTTAGTGTTTGTGAGACGATGGCTTGACATACTGACACATCGGGATCATGAGATGTTTTGCTGTCAGTATGCAATCATATGGTAACTTACACTAGTATAATAGTCAATATGCAGTCATATAGTATATGCATAGTGCACCACAGCTTTGATTGCAAGACGATGATTTTTAAACTCTTAATTAAATAACGAGACTTAAAAATAATGTAAACAATGACTTTAAGCCGGAGATCATGAATAATAGTAATGCATAATAATTTCTGGTGTATTACTAGAACACCATCAACTGACAAGTGTTCAGATGTTCTTGCATGATATTGATGGTTTGCATTGCTGTTGTAGTCATGCAGCTATTATAAAGCCTTTAAGACCATTTCAGACTGAGATCCAGAATGACCTGAAATACGATGCATGATTAAATTTCAAGCAGATACTTTTCCTTGTAATGACACTGTGCGCTTAATGTTTAGATCTGTTCAGATTTTGGCTAGTGGCCCACAATTTGTGGAGCAGGGACCCTGGGTTATCATAATAGACTACAATTAAGTCTCATCATTGGCTTAAAAACATCTCTTTTTTTTCAGTCTAGATTTCCTTTGTGATGTTAAGTCAGAGATTAGACCTCATATGGATTTAAAAAAGGAAGTGACCTTTTAGGCTCCCTGGTGGTTTCCATAGTCTTGGCGTTTCCCAGATGCTTGAAAATGCTGTTGTCTTTTCAGTGCCGTGTAATGGGATGATTAGATCAGTTCAGGATAGACTTAGTGGCACCTGCACCCTTGATTCCAATCGTTACTTGTTATTTAACCAAATAGAAAAATGCCTTTATTGATATGATCAAGGAAATAGCTATGCGTTTTGATTTATACATAAGACAGTATAGGTATTACCCATAATATAGAATGCAAAAAGCCCCCAAAAAGTCAATGTCTATCTAATTTTATTTTACACAAAGCAAAACTGAAAGCACTAAAAATCTTGAAGTTCACCCCTTTTTACTGAATGACTTGCTAATTAGATATTCAAATGAAATCTGAAAGCTTTTCTCGGAAGTCACAGAAGCTGTTTCTCATGGCTCTGTTTACTTAAAGTGCAAGACGTTTTCAGAGATGTGTGAAATATGCACTGAAAGTCATGCCTTGGTAAACAACACATCCGCGTGGGCTAATCATCTGTTCCCCCTTCAGGAATGTCCAGCCTAAATAAAGGTCCCTCCAGAACCAACAAGGGCACTGGGGGCGGGGTTTTGTTTCAGTGTACGTCATTCTACATGTATTGGAAGAGGATTCTGATTAGCGATATTGACTTGTACACTATGCTACAACAAAGGCAGTCTGATAATATTGTAAATTTGGTTCTTCTTACTGACACATTGCTTTCATTCAAACCTTGATGGTATTTTATTCTGCTTGTACTTTACAGGACTGTAATTCAGCCTGTGAAAACTGAATAATAATAAGTTACAATCTTATGTTATTACTCTATAGTAATGAACTTTTTTAACCTAACCTATTGGAGGGGCTTAGGTGTATTTTGATGTGAACTTGCAGAGCTTGTCTCATTACAAGATTTGCTAGTATGTTTTTGTGTTTTATTTTTGTGAGCCCAGTAGTATGCTGCCAGTTATTAGTTTGATGTGTCATAGATTGTTGTTATTTACAAAAGCTTGGGCCAAGAAAAAGGTCATAAGACTTTGTCTATATTTGGAATAGAATACTACTTGTACCATTTTAGCAGTAAGCGGTTTGTACTGTACACATTATGCTTGGAACACCTGGATGGCGGACTTCTGTACTGTACAGTTCTATCAGGCTATTTTCAGTGGGACAAATAATGTGGAAAAAATATCAACAATCAAGTTTTTTCTTGACTTTGTTGGCTTGTTGGCTCATGTTAATAAATATTTTTACATACAAAAAAATGCAAAATAACCATTTTTTTTCTACATGATTCAGTGGCACTGAATTAAGAATTAAACATGATGCAATATAGTGAGGTCATGTATACAACAGTGTTGTATACATCAATTTTATCATTGCATACAACATTCTGTATACCATTCAAAAGTTTGGGGATGGTGTGATTTTGTTTTTAATGTTTTTGAAAGGCTGCATATATTTGATCAAAAATACAGTAAAAACACCAAAAAAGTAAAATATTGCTACAGTTTTTCTATTTTAATATATTTTTAAATGTAATTTTGCTGAATTTGCAGCAGTTATTACTCAGTCTTCAGTGTCGCATGATCCTTAATTCTAATATGCTGATATGGTGCTCAAGAAACATTTCTTTCTTATTATCAATGTTGAAAACACTTGTACTGCTTATTATTATTATTTTTTTGTGAAAACTGTGATGCATTTTTTCCCCCAGGATTCTTTGATGACTAAAGTTTAAAAGAACAACATTTATTTAAAACAAAAGTCTTTTGTAATGTGATATAATGTCTTTACTGTCACTAGACTAATTTAATGCATCCTTGTTGAGTAAAAGTACGTTTGAACAGTAGTGTTTATAGTAAATGAGTATTTCATTCGTTCTCTGACTTGTTTAGAGAGAGATGACAGTCAAGTCATGGGATACTTATCTGTTTTGTATTCTAATGCCATCTGCGCTGTCTTGTTGTTCTCCAGGACTGTAGCGGCTGAGGTCAGGAAGCAGATTGCTGGTCAGTACGGAGGCTCACCTCAGCTTCTCAAAAACCTCAGTGTGGGTGGGAATGCAGCTAGCAATGCTGTAAGTACTACATTTGAAAGAGAATATACTTTTCTGTGTAAAATCTGGGTGATTGACATTTCAAAGGGTATTTACCACTATCCCTTCAGTGTGATACAGTCTTTCTTGGGAGATAGCGGCAACAGTTCTCACATTCTCTTTCTGTTCCTCTTTGGATTTCTCCCTATAGATTCCTCTGACAGAGGCTGTAGAGCCAGTGGATTTTGAAGAGTATTTGATCACACACCCTCCCCTTATAGAGTCAGGACCTCTGAGAGATCTGATTGAGTTTCCTCCAGATGACATTGAAGTGCTTTACACGCCAAGAGAGTGCCGGACTCTTGGCCAGGCTGTGCCTGAGGAGGGGTGAGCGTGTTCAGGGTGGATTGTTTCGAAGAATTGAGGCATACATTAGTATGTCTCTGCAAACCAGAGGTGTAATTGAACAAAATGAATCAGATTGTCAGTGTGAACAGTTTTAAAATGTATTCCGTGATGATCTCAATAGTCATTTAAGCCTAAAATGGTTTTTTTGCTTATAAATGAATTTGTACATAGTGTTTGAACATAAACAGTTGTCATTCACTTATTCTTTTGTTACACAGGCATACTGCTTCAACATATTTTACTTGTTCTTCCTCTTAAATACTTTTTCCAGTGAGAATGATCCACATGTCAGAGACTGCGTCCGGTCTTACACTGAGGACTGGGCCGTTGTTAACCGCAAGTATGACGCTTCACTAGATTTCCATCTTACATCTGTTCTCTCTTTAGAATTAATGCAGCCTTTTTTTCCTGATACATGGGATTCTGATACATGATTTTAAATATGGAAGATGTGTTAAGTGGAGCTGAAAGTGTTACGTTCTTGGTGCCTCTTTGTGATAACGGATGTTTCAATCCTGAGGATTGTAGGATAGTATCTGCAACACTATCTGTAGATTTCTGCAGGCACAAATTTAGTGTGGGCCTGTTCATAAATGACAAAGAGGAATTCAAGTGAATATTGCCTACAGTCTTTCTCCCAACATGCTGCTTTTATGGTGCTTTTCACTGGGGCTTTTAAAGGTCCCCTGAAATGCTTAGAAACACGCAGCGTTACTCTACGTGTTGACGTCATTTTATGATTGGACAGAATGTTTGATGAGAAGCTGAAGTATGATGTGACGTCAAAAAAATCGTTGAGCTGTTTTGGCGGAAGTGACGAACTTCAAGCTTTGAATGCTTATATCTTCTAAATGCGAATTTTGTCACTGTTTTGGAGCACACTGCCTTATAGATAACCTTAAGACTAACATATTGATACTAACACCCAAAAAACTTTAAATTTGATTTCATGGGGTCTTTAACTCTGCTCAAGAGACAAACTCAAGCAGCTTCCAAGATATGTATAGGGCCCTCATAAGTTACTGTGAATCAGTTTCCTTGGTGATTCTTAATTGATAAGCCCAAACTCTTCATATAATGGTTGTCATTGTAACCATGGATAGTAATCCAAACATACAGTATACTGATTATTACCCAGTCATTGTGAGAAAAGTAAATGGAAGTGAAGTAATTACGGTCATTAAGGTTGAAAGTTTAGTTTAAGCCTACAAACTTTTATATAATTATGTAAACTGATTTTCTGTAATTTTATCCATCATTGACAAAGCTCCGCTGAACTGAATTTTAACATTAGTATGTAAAATACTCATTACATAAAATAATGCTTAATGCTTTACCGATAAATGATAAAAAATGTGATAGTTTCATCTAATCTTGTTTTCTTGTTTATATAAAATTGAGTAGTGATTCATTTTAATTAGCTATTAGTTATTTAACACGTAATCACATTTTTTTTTACTATGATTAAACAAGTCTCTTAATAAAAAAAAAATGATATAACAAAATGATTATTAGAAAATTAATTTAGGCATACATTTTTATTTTTTTAATTCCTAATTATACCATAAAAAAGCTTTCCATGTACATTTTTATTTATTTATGTATGTGTTTACTTATTTATTTTAAAAAGGCTTAAAAAGTATTTTGGATGCACAGGTACCACAAGTTGGGCACCGCATTCAATCCCAACACTTTGGATAAGCAGAAGGAGAGGCAGAGAGGTTTACCCAAGCAGGTTTTTGAGTCTGATGAGTTGCCAGATCACAGCAGCTATCAGGATGATCAGGTAAACCTGTCTTTGCTACAGTTGCGTGTGATGTGAAGACTTTACCCAATAGAATAATTGCACAATATCCCTGTGAGTTTCTTTTTGAATTCACTGAATATAAACACTGACTTTTGCATGTCACAGGATGATCTGAAGCGAAGGTCCATGTCAATTGATGACACTCCACGTGGCAGCTGGGCTTGCAGTATATTTGACCTGAAGAACTCTCAGCCTGATGCTCTGCTGCCTCATCTTCTGGATCGAGTACCCAACGAGGAAATCGACCACCACAATGAGGACCAGCGCAAGTCAAACCGTCATCGAGAGCTCTTCGCACTGCATCCTGCTTTGGATGAGGTAGAGTGTGACATTTTGTTTCAATATTTCCAATATTGTGTTTAAATATACGGATTACCAAAACACTTCTTGCATTAATCTATTTTTTTTTTTTCATGTAGGAAGAACCCATTGAGCGCCACTGTGTGCCTGATGTTCCAAAAGAACATTTTGGTCAAAGGCTTCTTGTCAAGTGCTTGTCCTTGAAGTAAGTGGAGAACAGCTTTTGTGGACTGAAATGTAACATCTATGGCTACAATGTTTCTGATAAGCATCTCTTGTCCCTTTTAAGGTTTGAGATTGAAATTGAGCCAATATTTGCAAGTTTGGCCTTATATGATGTCAAAGAAAAGAAGAAGGTGAGCTGTAATTTCCCATGTAATGTACAGAGTTAAAAGTTTTGTAGAAATGTGTGGTGTCGTAAAAAATAGACACAATGGACTACGTCACACTTATTATTTTGGTAATCGAGTAATCGGTCGATTATTCTGACGATTAATCGCGTAATCGGATAAATATAATTATTTTTCTGTGGCAATAAAAATAGACCTAAGCGAATAATAGGCTTTAAAATGACTTAAAATACCTATATAATAGCAATGAGGCAATAATAATGAGTTCAAATAAAGCAAGGAATCAAAAGCTAGTAATCATATGGTTTTATTGAACAAAACTGGTAAAATACATAATGTATTATAAACAATAGAGCTAATGTACATTACGCATTATAACAAATGCCTGCAGAGGGCAGCCTGACGATTGTTTTTACACTTTACTGCACAATCTAATCCTTGTTTAAAGAGGTCATATGATGTTGCTAAAAAAGAACATTATTTTGTGTATTTGGTGTAATGAAATGTGTTTATGCGGTTTAAGGTAAAAAAAACCACATTATTTTCCACATACTGTACATTATTGTTTCTCCTCTATGCCCTGCCTTTCTGAAATGCGTCGATTTTTACAAAGCTCATCGGTCTGTGGATTTGAGACTTTAGTCTTTGCAACTTTACAGATCTTCTTTATGCACCAAGAGCTTGTAACCCTCCAAAGAGAAAGGAAAAATTGAAATCGCATCATATGACCCCTTTAATATAGACTAAACAACATTTAACTCAAATGTCCACTTTAATCTTTAATATTTGGCCATTTCTTTACAACAGAATTTATATTCAGTATAAATGCATAAATGAGTATAATGTACATTACGCATTATAACAAATGCCTGCAGAGGGCAGCCTGACGATTGTTTTTACACTTTACTGCACAATCTAATCCTTGTTTAAAGAGGTCATATGATGTTGCTAAAAAAGAACATTATTTTGTGTATTTGGTGTAATGAAATGTGTTTATGCGGTTTAAGGTTCAAAAACCACATTATTTTCCACAAACTGTACATTATTGTTTCTCCTCTATGCCCCGCCTTTCTGAAACGTGTCAATTTTTACAAAGCTCATCGGTCTGAAAAGC
>NW_015542377.1:2116940-2132126 GCF_001515605.1 Sinocyclocheilus anshuiensis
CCCCCCCCCCCCCCCCCCCAAAATAAATACAAAAGATGTACTTTTCTATGATCGTTAACACAATTCATGGAAAGATGGCAAAATGTAAATGTATTAAACATATACTTAATAAAAACAGAGAAATATATGTCATTAATATCTGTAAAATAAATAAATTAGCCAATTTTGTTTAAATGAAGGACTGCTGAAATCATTACACCCTAGATTTAATTCAACAAATGTTAATTATGCTAGTACTTGGTATGTCCTCCATTATTTGTAGTCTACTGCTCTGACCCTTCTTGGCACTGAGTGTACAAGTTCATGACAAATTGTCACAACTGTCCTGTTTAACTCCTTAAATGCAATGGGAGTGTTGCTCAACTCGACTCTACAGAATCCCCCACAGGTGCTCAAGAGTGTTAAGATTGGGTGAAATACATGTCCACTAAAGGATTTTCAACTTGGGAGAATGCATATCGTCATTGTCATGTTGAAAAAATGCCAAACAACACAGGGAATGAGGAGATGTTAACATCTTCTGTTTCAAGTTTGTGTATTACATCACACAGTGGTGTGTGAATTCATGACGCATTGATAAAGCACAACTCCCTCACACCTTCAGCACTCTTACATCTCTATAGAAGAGCTTTACTATCACTGAACTTCACTGTGGGAACCAGGCACTTCTCACAGTACTCCTCCTCTAGCAACACCATAACATTTTGGATGCTGTTATTAAATCCAAAATCAACTTGGTCTCGTGAGAACGGAGTATGGATTCGCAGAAGTTTATATTTTGTAAATATGGGCCTTGGAAAAGGTTACATGGGTTTATTGTGCTTTGGCTACAGCAAGTAGATCCAGTGTGGACAACAACCATGCATGTCACTTCCGCAGGCTACATCTTACTCTGTGAGATAAACAGTCATTCTTTTCATAACTTTTGCCAGCTCTGAGATACTTGCTTGGTATTTCTCCTGCTCTTTTTCTAGCAAAAAATCACTCATCACTAAATGAAAGCTTAAAGTGAAGGCCTGATTGTTTCAGGGTCCTTGCCACAAGTCCATTTTTTTCTGAATTTCTGTATTATTTTTTCTATATTTTCACACTTAAATTAATGATTTGGTATTCCTCTTGTTCCACTGTCCTCTTCTGTGCTAAGAAATAAGTCTCCTGACAGTTCTCTCCTAAGTGGTTCCATTGTTGTCAGTATTAATTCTATGAATTATTCTTTGGGCTATATAACACTTTTAATTGTCAAGAAATTCTCTTTAAAAGTTTTGGTTCAACATACTTACCTTTCGATCAAAAATTGCTTTAAACTTACACCAGATGTTTTAAAATGTATTTTATTTAGTAACTTTCAGGAGGGTGTACTAATTTCTGCCACACAACGTTTAATCACTTTGATAAGAAAATCATATTTCCCTGAATAATTTTGACGTGCTTCTTTGGTAATTGATCAAGCAGACTTGCTAGAACATTATATCTCTAAAGAACCCTAACATGCCTTCTAAGTAAAGAGTAATTTCTGAATGTAAGTTTCAGAGGGGGCGTACTCATTTATGCTGTGCATTGTATTATATTTATTTATTTTTTAAATTGTGTGTTTTAAAATTGCATATATTAAACCAAATTTGATGGGAATACTTTTTTTTTTACCCCATTGATTTCCAATACTTTAAATACAAGCTACATTTATGTGTACAGGAAATGTCACAAGACATTGTTAACTAATTTCAACACTAGAGGGTAGTAGTCCCCTGTGCTCAAGGATTTTAGTTGTTCGTCAGACATTGATGAATCCTAATGTTTTCCTGTCTTAATCCTCAGATATCAGAGAACTTTTACTTTGATTTGAACTCTGAGCAAACGAAGTTCATGCTGCGACCTCACATCCCATCTGCTGCTATCTCCACCCTGGCCCGCTCTGCTGTCTTTTCTATCACCTACCCTTCTCAAGACGTTTTCCTTGTTATCAAGGTTGGTTACATTATTCAGCATCCTTCTTAACAGTCAGAGTCTTATTCATGAAACATGAGCAAAATATGCATAATTATACTTTTGAACTTTCTATTTATCAATGAATCCTGGAAAAAAAAATGTATCATGATTTTCACAAAAAAAAAAAAAAAATGTTGTAAACATCAACAATAATAAGAAATCTTTCTTGAGCATCAAATCAACAGAAAGATTTCTGAAGGATCATGTGACTCTGAATACTGGAGTAATATAAACCACAATATATTTTATAAATATGTATATATTTTTTTTAAACATTGCATGCATTAATGCTTTCAAGTTAATATGAAATTAATGGATTTATGAAGTGTACTGTTTTTTTGTAGTTGCATATTTGATGATTATTGCATTGATTTTAATTTTGCATTGATGTTCATTTATTGCTTAATTGGAGTGTTTTGAGTAGTGTTGACTGAAAGCAGTGCATTATCATTGCTCATTTGCACTGTGTTTGCATTCAGCTTGAGAAGGTGCTTCAGCAAGGAGACATTGGAGAATGTGCAGAGCCTTACATGGTCTTTAAAGAATCTGATGCTGCCAAAGTAAGCCAAACATAATAGTTTATATATTGTACACCAGCTCCTGGTGGAATTCAGTCCAGCATGGTGACTGTTTTTATTTTCTCTTCTCTGGTACCACAGAATAAGGAAAAGCTTGAGAAGTTGCGCAGTCAGTCCGAACAGTTCTGCCAGCGACTAGGGCGTTATCGGATGCCCTTTGCCTGGACGGCCATACACCTCATGAACATAGTGAACAGTGCCGGCAGCCTAGAGAGAGACACAGAGCTGGAGATGGGGCTGTCAGGTGAGTCTTTAAATGACACAGATGGTTGTGCATTTTTATCTTGTACTTGTGTAGTTCGAAATTATTTTTCTGAACAACATTTAAATGGGTGATGAAGACGTAAGACTGAAGTAAGACTAGTCCAATCTCAATTTTTATTAATTTTTTGCTCTTTATGCCATACCACAGCATTTATTTATTTATTTTTAAGAGATTTATTTTTTGACAATTGTCTTGTTTTGTCCTCTCTGATCTTGTAGTACTGAAGTTTTAACTACTTGACTCTGCATCATTACACAGAACGGAAAGGCTCTTGGTCCGAACGGAGGAACTCGAGTATTGTGGGGCGTCGTTCGCTGGAGAGAACCACCAGCGGAGATGAATCATGCAGTCTGACTAGCTTTAGACCAGCCACCCTGACGGTCACCAACTTCTTCAAACAGGTCATGCTGTTATTCAAAAAACAAAAGTTCACTATCCTCCAGTTACCGGTCATTGCATAGGTCGGACCGCTAAAGCTAATAAATACCCCTGCTTTTGACATTTGAATATATTTTTCATATTTTATTAATATATCATATTAGGAAGGAGATAGACTAAGTGATGAAGATCTCTACAAGTTCCTAGCCGACATGCGGCGCCCATCCTCTGTGCTGCGTAGACTGAGGCCCATTACAGGTAGAGCTCTTTTGGCATGTTTATGCAATAGATTTTGGCCATATTAACATTTATGTAATGAGTTATGTTACTCATTTATTAAATGCCCTCAGCCCAGCTGAAGATTGACATCTCACCAGCCCCCGAGAACCCTCACTACTGCCTGACGCCTGATCTGCTCCAAGTGAAGCCTTACCCAGACAGTCGAGTGCGGCCAACAAAAGAGATCCTGGAGTTCCCTGCCAGGGACATTTATGTGCCCAACACCACTTACAGGTATAAATGTCTAGATCAGTAATTCTCAACCTTTTTGGCTCCAACACAATAATATTCAAAGGCACCCTATTCGCTTGCTAAGTTGTGATGTAACAAACACTGTTTCCGAGTACAAGCCTCTACTACATTTCAAGACTTGAAATGTAGACTTTTTATGTGTAGCACTTTTTATTTATAGCACACATTTAAGCTAAACTTTTAGGTGGCTTTCACACTGGGCTCGTTTGCTGTGGTTCGAACCCGAGTGTGATTGTTCCTGGCACCCCCCCAGCATTGGTCTGGTTTCACACTCTCTTGATTCTATCTAACCCAAACGACATATGGGTTTACTGAATGTGCGTCGCATGTTGACGGCTATTTTGAGGAGACAGCGGATTACCATTCATTTGCCGCTCTGATTGCAGTTGCTACACGCGAATATACTGCAGGCTCACTCTCCCTCGAATCCAAGGTAAATCAGCAACACTGTCATCACTTATATGTGTTTTATTGAAGAAAATACATTGTAATCGGCTAAAACGCATGCACAGGTTACTTTACTTCCTGAACAAGTGCGCACCCGAGTCCGTGTTGCTTTCATATTCACGCGAACTGCGCCACAGTTCGAGTGCAATCAAACTCCGACCACCTCCTTCAGGTAGTCTCGGGTTCGGTACCCCGGTGCGCAACCGCGTTCGCATGACAGCTTTCACACTAGCCAAACGTACCGAACTCTGACGTCAATCGAACCCGGGTGTGCACCAAACGTGCTAGTGTGAAAGTCTCTGGGCTCACAGTGTCCTGGAAACCAATATTTTAAAGATTCAGAAAAGATGAAGATTTTGATATGGAGATAAATGTAAGGATCATGATATTTCAGTAGTAGTA
Organism: Sinocyclocheilus anshuiensis; assembly: GCF_001515605.1. Taxonomy (NCBI): domain Eukaryota; kingdom Metazoa; phylum Chordata; class Actinopteri; order Cypriniformes; family Cyprinidae; genus Sinocyclocheilus; species Sinocyclocheilus anshuiensis. The sequence continues at coordinate 2,121,528 of NW_015542377.1, forward strand.
CAGCACAACTCTAATGTATATTAGCACCATATGTTGTTTGCTTTTGGGATTTGATATAGCGCTGGGACCTGGTAACGGTGAAGTGTGACGTCTGACTTTACAAGCAAATAGCCCTAGTTTGGTTTTCAAAACTTATTTTAATCTATGGGCACTCCTAGTTTTTGTAACTTAAAGTAACTAAAATAATTCAATTTGAAATAATTTTCAGGATTCCAGAACTTTTAGGAGCTGAATGTTCTTCAGTGTTTCTACACATTTTAACCAATGAATTTTGTATGTGAATTTTTTTAAATATTTGGATTAAAGTGCCCATATTATGGTTATTTACAAGTTCATCATTTTATTTTTTGGGCTCTACTAGAATGCTTTGATTTAAAGCACATGATTTAAAGTTCAAAAAGCACAGACTGTATATTGCTCCAGTGCCTCTTTTCACCCTCTGCCTGAAGCACTCTGTTTTAGTTCCTGTTTTTGTAAAGCTTCCCTTTCTGAAGAGTCCAGTTGGATCTGATTAGTCATCTGGTCCAGTCTGTTGTGGTTGGTCAACCGTTTGCAGTGTGTGTCTCAAATAGTACTCCCCTTACCATAATTGGGTTTCAACTCCCAAGGCTTTGTGAGCAGCTGTAAACAGTATTCTATCTATGGTAACTATGGCCTAATTATTGAAAGTCCATATAATGTTTTTTTGCCCTTGCAGCGGAAAATAGCATCTCCTTGAAATAGCGAAATCACTTACCCTACTGTTTGAGGGCAGGCCAAAGCAGCCACTAGCCAGGATTATGAAAATGTGTAACATGGTGACATTGCTAAATCACTGAAATAATGGCAGGACAACAAACGAGGTGTTTCTGGCAAGTGTTTTCTGAGAACCACTGGTCTAGATCATATAGGCCTCACACACCAACACAAACAAGTATTTTCTTTCTTTCTTTTTTTTTTTTTATGAAGTGCCCTGTCTTCTTCTTATTGCTAAGTAACCAGAGCACTTTCTTTGTGAGCAGACAACCTCACTGTATGGACTAACCCTTCTATTTAAGCTTACTAATTTAGTCAAGGTTGACCAGACAAAGATTTTTATCCTCTGCATGTTGACATAACCTGTCTTTCAGAGGGCATGTTTGTCCACTCACAGCCTGTGCCAACTTTGTTATCTTCCTCCAGACGCCGCATAGTCAGCCTTGATTTAGGTGGTGCTGACTTGGCAGATTGGGACATCTTTTACTGCCAACAACATTTACATTCTGGATTTATCACGCTTGTCATGTCTGTCGTATATACAGGTCATATACCATGTTAATTATGAAGGGTTGATTTCCCACACAGGTTAAGCTTGATCCTCTTGCTGGATTATTTATTTATTATCAGTTACATTTTTTTTCCTCCCCCATGAACTAACAGTAGAGCCAGTCTGGAAACTGGCTTATTTCAGTTGTGAGCCTGCAGTGAAGTTGTTCATATACTGTTTTCTTTGTTGAGAAGATTTTGCTCAAACCTGTTTTAATTATGCAGTGAAATTTATTAAAAAAAAAGTTTGCCATGTGAGTCCAAGTATAGTTGAAGTCTCACCTGACTGCTGTGAGCTAATTTACAGAAAGACTGGTTTTTATTTTTGCCTTAATGTCTAAATGTGTTGCTATAAATATGATGCACCTGACTACCATTGAGAAACACTGTGTAAACTAAATATATACAGTACAGCTGAGTATGTACAAAACGTAACCAGGAGTCAATATGACTCCGTAACAGAAAGAGACAAGCAAAAGATCCAACTTCAACCATAACAGCACATTTCTTGGTAACACTTTGTAATAATTTTCAATATCAAAATTACAAATATATATTTATCGTATAATATAATAATAAATGTGTTCATAAGCATTGTAGTCATGATTTAATGAAAGTTATTACAAAGTGTTACTCATTGCTTTCTACTGTTGCACATTTGTGTAAATTGCTTAAATACTTAAAAACTTCAAGCTAACATACAGTATGTGAAATGATGTTGAGAAGCTCTATAGTTGAGTGCAATGTAGTTCTATAATATTATCCATATAAGTCTACAGACTTATTGTTGATTCTTGTTGACTCTTGATAATAAAATGCATCAGATCCTGTTCCAGAGCTGTGATCCGCCATGGGTCTTTGCCATTTGAACCTGTTCAGTATTAGGATGTTTTTTTAACAACTTTTCTTGATCAACAAGCTGCAAGTTGATGACCTATGAAGATTTCGAACTAGCACATGCATGTTGCAATAACCCTTTGACTTGGCTTTTACCCTCTACCAGAGTCAATGACCTGTTGCAGTTGCATCATTCAGTTTCTGCTGTCTGTAGAGAAAGGGAAAAGCTTTGTTGGCTAGTGTCTGCTGCCAGTGTGACCCCTCTGATTGATTCTGAATTACCCAATGGAGAGTATAGGGTCAGGGATTATTGAAACTGGGTTGATGGTCTGATGGTGATCTTTGTGGATTTGAGGGTATAGGAGCTTCCTTTGGCTGGCATCCAGTAGATTCCTTTCCTGCGCTGGTGCCGAGCCCTCAACCTCATCCAGGTGTATCTCCCGTTTAAGTTGGTGTCCCCACATGCATCAAACCACCAACCTCCTGAAACCAGCAAACAGTTAATATACAAGGAATATTCAATTATATATTGAGGGATATTAAATATTTATTTTGACCATGTGATACCTGTGTAGTTCCTGGCGCAGTTTGACTCGTCGTGATTATCGTTGTCTCTGTCCTTGGTTGAGAACTTCATGCCAGTGTGGTTGCTCATGGCATCAGGCAGATCTCCAGACAGGGGTGCCACGTGAAGAGCATAATCAGATGCTGGACCTTCCAGGGTGAATGTGTACTCTATGAATCTCTTTTCCTCCTTCCAGTCTTCCAGTTCGATGTGTAAAATGTATTGTCCTTGTTGAGCAATGGAATGAATCTTCGCCAAGCCAAGCCAGAACTCTTCTGTAACACAAGGATATTTACACTTAGTTCCAGCTAAAGATGCATCATAAAACAAAAGCATAAGCTGTTTATAGATGATCAAAGCGGCTTCTCTTTTTTTTTTTTTTTAAATCTGTGTGAACTGAGAGAATTAGATTGTAGCTTTTAAAGGCAGTTGGAGTGGTAGAGAAGGAGACATCTGACATGATGACACAAAAGGCCATACTTACTTTCCAGTTTGCCAAATCCATATTCATATTTTTCCCATGACTGGTCAAAATCAACAGAACCATCCTCCCTCCTCTGAATGACTGTGGCTGCACCATCTTAAAACCGAGTAAAAGTAAAAAGTAAAAAAGAGAATCTTGTATTCAGCTGGATAAGAATAGTGATTAAGGCACAGCTTTCTTAAGAAAGTAGCCACATAGCCTGAGTTTCTTGTGTCCTTTCTTTTTATTTGTCCGAATTTTTGTAATTGATATCAATAGGAAGTCTGATTAGATGTACCTAATTGGTCTCTTACCAGCACTTATCTCACAATAAACATAGAAAGGCTCAGATTGATTGGGTTTGATTGGGTAAATTCCACTGGTCCTCTGGCCTCTTTTGAACACATCACTGCAGTCCTTTGGAAAGTCTGTGCAGCAAAACACACAGTTTAGTCGATTTATTTTTAAAGCACTTTTAAAACAACCTCGAGACTGACCAAAGTGCTGCACATGAGCGGAGTAACCAATATACATAAGCAAAGTACACAAATACCAGATTTAAAACAGAAGCAAAGATCACAGTTGATGATTTTGGATTTATTAAAGTAACTTTTACTTTAAAATCAAATTACTAATTGATTTTGTGCTGTTCTTACCATTTATTTCCGCAGTTCCATTGGTGGAGTTCATTTTTAAGTAACGAAAAGGGTTAGTTGTTTCTGGGTTTAAATCCAAAGGTTTTTCAGCTGTGTCTTGAAAAGAGTCATAGTTCAGCTGAAAGAAATGAATATTTCTTCTCAGTAAATGCAAATAAAGCCAGGAGAGTTACATTTATAATTATTTTTAATTCTAATCACTTGACATTGACATTATTAAAATTACATCTAATTTATTAAAAACTTAATCTGTTCATTTAAAATATAATCAAATTAAATTCTTAAGAAGTCAAATACATTTTATAATAAATAAAATGTAAAAAAATATTTTGTTAGCTAGAAATTGTTCTTAGTGCAATCTCTATAAGATGTGTACTGTAATTGTAAATGCATTTGTCAAAGATGTGGGGACCCTTTTAATTAAAAATGCTTTGAATGATAAATTCAAAGTTTATAATCTTACATTTCTAATGGAAATAGCATGAAACATTATAGAAACAGGGATGGATACCTTATCCTCAAGGCTCTTAATTTTGATCTTCTGGTAATTGAGCTGTTCGTGTTGCTCTTTAACAGATTTAAGCAGATCAGTAATGGTCCTTTCTTGTGTTTCAATCACATCCTGCAATAGACAAGTTGTTAATGCAGTAAATGCATAACTGGATTCAACTGTAACAGATCCCTGTATATGATCAGTTTTATTGATATGCATTAATTTTGGTTTTGCTCTTGCCATCAAGTGTGATTTACATGCACTTTTAGACATGAATTTTAAAATTGGTACTGAGAAGCCCTCTAGTTATAATGGGAGTTTGGACTAATTAGAATGGAAGTTCTGAATTAATCTTACTGGACTCACCTTCAATGCAGTTATCTCTTGAAGTTGCTCCAGAGGCATCATGCTCTCAGACAAGCCCTTCAGCTTCTCCTCCAGCCCACCAACCTTGCTGTGCAACTGGCTTCGCTCTTGGAGAATGTTGTTGATTTTGGAGTTGATCTCCATAGACAAGTTTCTGATCTCCTCATTATTGGCCTTCAAATATATGGTTGTTTCCTTCAACTTCTCTTCTTCCTCTTTGATTTCACTGGTGACCACTGAGAGCTGGTAGAAGGAGCGATCAAAGATGTTGAGCTTCTGAAAGATGTCGTTGATCTGAGACTTGGTCTTGTGCACAAACTCTCTGAGGCTCTGGCCGAGCTGGAGCAGACCGTTAGCCAGGAGTCGTACATCATCTAACATGGCAAAGCGGGATCTAGCCTCAGTTGGCGGCGCGGTGACTAGAATAGGTGCCTCTGTGGGTGCTTTCCTTAGGTTAGGGGCTGCGCTTGTTGTTGACAAGCTCAGCCAAAAAAGCAGGAAAATCAACATCGTTTCAGGTGGTTTGAAGGCAGAATTGTTCACTGCGTCAGTGCGTTCCCAATGCCTGTCTGGATACTCGTCTCTTTTAGCCTCCCTTTCTCGCTACTCTTCTCATCTCCTACTCTGAGAACAACGCCAAAAACAGCAGAGATTCCTCAAAATATATACAGCTACACTGAGAGGGGGAGGGAGCATTTGGTAATTATTAAGCTGGCTGTGCTTGAGCGTCCTCCTCCCAATCTGGAAAGTTTACTCGGTGCAGAAAATGTACAGTATCTCACACACACACACACACACACACACACACACACACACACACACACACACATCCATAACCTGGCCCCTGGTTGCCTCTGAGAAGCAAAGATGAACGATGCAGATGAATCATCCTGCCGATCGATCACATCATCACCACAGCCACTTGGTGCACTGTGCATGTACCGCTGGACGGGAATTAATAATAAAAGTATGCGATTTATGGTTCTGGCTTTGATTTAATGGTCTCCTGAATCAGCGAAGCATCACTCTCAGGTGCCACTGAGAGGGTCTGCATGTACAAGCAGAATCGTCACTGAATCACAGGATGGTTCAGCTTAGGCAGTAATAAAAAATGAGTGATGACTGAAGTTGGGGGAGTTTGTTGCTGCTGCTTCATATTAATCTCCCATCAGGTCTTAGTGGGAGATTTTTATTTATTTATTCTTTTTTTTTCTGGTGGCCTGTTAGGGTAACTTGCCAAATATATTCACTTTCTTGCATACTAGATTTTTTTTTTTAATCGGTTAGATAAAAAAAATTATTTCTTTGATTAAATTCAGATTTTTACAAAAATGACTAGACTTTCAATTTTAAATAAACGATACAGGTGTAATGCAACTTTATGACAGCTGTATTCATACATTATATTTCAACAAAATCTCATCTATGTCAGCCATTTAGGTGATGTTACATTGGTGAAAAGTTTTACTTGTAAGAATTTACAACAACACTTTTCAGTACATGTTTTAGCTTTAGTTTTCTTTGTTCACATGTGTTGTGATTATATCTTTAAACTTAGCAGCTTGTAATGGGAATGAGTCAGTCATGGCAAAAAGTTTACAAACACCCTAAATATGGAACTTACTGATAAACTATTGAACCTGTTGCTATTTTTGAACTATTGAATCGTTTAATCTTTTAATTGTGGAATAATGTACACTATTCAACACTTTTGCAGACAGGTTTTTTGCATGTGAGATAAAAACGCATTTAACATTTCAACATTCAGCTAAATTTAAAAGCAAACTGAAGTAATTAGCACATTGTTATCTGATGATAGTACATTTTTGAATGCATAATGCATTTTGAAACATTGACCATATTAACATACATGCATAAAGTTGAAACAAACTTGATTTCATTTTTATTTGCCTGCCAGCTAACTTGGTTTATGTCTGCTCCAGTGATGTACTATCGTTGCCCTGCTGCACGCTCAGACTAACTGGTCCTGTTCAGACAGGTGCGGACAGTTTGGCCTCAATCCAAATTTGTGGACACAGCAAACATGACCAGACTCCCATTGTGTATCCAGAGGCCATTCAGGGTGTAGGAGCTTGTGTGTCAGTGGTATGGGAGGACTGCAATGTCCATTCTTACACCCTGTGCCAAATAGAAAATGATTAACCCATTTAATGGGTTTCCTGAACTGGAATTGCTCCACTTTTTTATTGCATCTCTTGTTGTTGTTATTTTGTGTGTGTGAAAATGCAACTAATATGGAAACATTTTAAATATTTTCATGGAATAACAAACTGTTGATGCTTGAGTGTACAATGCAAAAGCATTATTCACTTCTCCTTACTAATTTTTTCCTTTTCAGCAAAAGATCACTGTATGAAATAAAAGTAATATTTGCACCACATTAGAGAGGTAATTTTGAGAGAGCATGAGAGATCTGTGCTCCTTGGAAAGTCTGTGAACTTTGCAGTCTGTGCGGTCTCCCCGGAGAGTGCGTTCCACGTCACTGCAGTAGTATTTCTGTCCGTTCCTGCAGCTACTGTAACCGCAGAACGGAAACGGCTGTGCAACAAAAATCTATGCAATGAAAAGATCAATGGGGATTAATGTTAATGTTAAAGATGTTTTCACATGTGACCAGAAATTTTTTTTTCTTTTGAAGTTCTGTTTTGTGCAACTAAATTTGGTGTAAATTCCAAGTTTTTTAAAATGCTATTTTAAAATTAATTAGTTGTTTCCTGTTAATTTTAACAAGAGACTGTTAAAATTTCAGTTAAGGAATCGTCTGAGACAACAAAAAAACATTTCTAAACTTAATTACACATAAAATTATCAAAACCTTCGCATATAAGATTTATAAAACTTACTGGAACTTCTAAATGTGTTTAAAAAAACATACAATCTCTGTCTACCTGTGTGTGTGTGTAGGAACCTGCTGCATGTGAACCCACAGAGCCTGAACTTTGCTAACCGTCAAGGCTCAGCCCGTAACATTACAGTGAAAGTACAGTTCATGAATGGGGAAGATCCTAGCAATGCTATGCCTGTAAGTTTTGACAATGCAGATCAATTTACAATCTTCATATGACCAAACATGTCATGGAGAAGCACTCTCTTGACTTGGCGAAATGGCATAAGATACTTACAGTTCTTCACTCCTTGGTCTCTTAGGTAATCTTCGGGAAATCCAGTTGTGCAGAGTATTCAAAGGAGGCATATACTGCTGTAGTCTATCATAATCGGTGAGTTAATGGCTGCAACTTTTATTAAAAACTCATTTACATGACATCATGCAGAAGTCTTTAACAGGGGATCAAACATCAGCTCACGGAGCGGCAGGGTCAGCTGTATGTGAATTTAGAACAACAGATGGACAAGTTTTTGTTTGCATTTGTATAAGAAATGGATTACTGACACTGACATTTTAACATTCTTTTTCTGATTTTTTCCCCCCGTATATCAAATGTTGTTTCCTCAGATCACCAGATTTCCACGATGAAGTTAAAATCAAGCTACCAGCCTCGCTGACCGACCATCATCACATCCTTTTTACTTTCTACCATGTTAGCTGTCAACAGAAACAGAACACTCCACTGGAGACGCCTGTTGGATACACGGTACATAGTTTATACACACACACACACACACACACACACACACACACACACACACACAAAAAATAAAAACAAACAAACAAACAAAAAGAACTTTTATTCAGCAAGGATACGTTAAATTACATTTCAAATAAATGCTGTTATATTGAACTTTCTATTCATTAAAGAAATCACAAAAATGTTAACCAGCACAACCACAAGTGTTTTTTGAACACTAAATCAGCACACACACACACACACACACACACACACACACAAAAAATAAAAACAAACAAACAAACAAAAAGAACTTTTATTCAGCAAGGATACGTTAAATTACATTTCAAATAAATGCTGTTATATTGAACTTTCTATTCATTAAAGAAATCACAAAAATGTTAACCAGCACAACCACAAGTGTTTTTTGAACACTAAATCAGCATATCAGATGATTTCAGAAAGATCATGTGACGCTAAAGACTGGAGTAATGGCTACTGAAAATTCAGTGTTGCCATCACAAGAATAAATTACATTTTGAAACATTAAAATAGAACTAAAGAAGAAAGAAAAGTATTACCGTATTTTTGATCAAATAATTGCAGCCTTGGTGAGCATAAAAAGAATGACAGTTCTTTTGAATGACAGTGTACATGAACACTATAAAAGGATTTTATTTTCTTTTTTAACATTTTTGGCAGTCACACAGTGCTAATAGAGAACATTTCCATAAATCTGTTTACAGATTTAGGCAACATGCCTCCTTTATTCAATAACAAAGATGCAAATTGAGATGCATCGAGAATAGTTTTGATACGGTGGCTGGTTGTGTAGACTGCTTATCTAATTTTTTTTTTTTTCCCCTGCAAGAAAAAGTAGTCATACGTTTTTCAAATCAGTTACAAAAAACATATTCTGGTCTAAATTGACAGCTTGTTAATAAAACTAGTTCTTAAGACACAGTCGTTACATAGTGATGTTTAACGTTAACATAGTGATGTTTATGCAACTGGCCCCAGGATCATGACTCTCTGAATAAAAATCTAATCTAATCATGATGTGCCTGAAGGTTCACACCTATAGTAAATGTTATGCCTCTTATTTTTCCTCAGTGGATTCCCATGCTGCAAAATGGACGCTTGAGAACAGGTCACTTCTGCCTTCCAGTATCTCTGGAGAAACCGCCTCAGTCTTACTCTGTTCTCTCTCCTGATGTAAGGCAATTTCTGTCACACAACACACATAGTTAAATATGAAAATGTATTTTATTATTTTAATGGCCTTGTTTAGTATCTAGTATCTTGTATCCCTCTATATTAATATAAATTAAATGTTAAAGACTTTCCTCGTTGGTCACTGATGTTGTCAGAAAAAAACCTGGACATTGAACATTTATTTACCATTAGCATTTTTTACAGACCAAGTGCTAATATATTTAACTATGCTTTTAATCAATATGGTACCTGTATTGTTAGCAATGCTGTTATTTTTCATATACACTACAGTGGGACTTATGATTTGTAGGAAGTGTGTTTGAGAGTATTTTAGGGTGGCAATGTGTAATAATACAAAGAAATTATGCTGCAAGTTCATTCATGCATTTGTGTGTAGGTTCCTCTTCCTGGAATGAAATGGGTGGATAACCACAGAGGGGTGTTTAATGTAGAGGTTGTGGCTGCATCCGCCATCCACACACAGGTAATTAGAAGTTAAATTGTCAAAATACTGATTAATAGCCCACTTAAAACAAATGCATTCTCTGATGCGTTTCTTTCCTCTGCCCAGGACCAGTATTTAGATAAGTTCTTTGCACTGGTGCATGCGCTGGATGAGCACATGTTCCCTGTGAGGATAGGAGACATGCGCATTATGGAGAATAATCTGGAGGCAGAGCTGAAGTCTAGTATAGCAGCTTTGAATTCCTCTCAGCTGGAGCCATGCGCTGGAATGTTCCCTGTGAGGATAGGAGACATGCGCATTATGGAGAATAATCTGGAGGCAGAGCTGAGAGCTGATATAGCAGCTCTAAATTCCTCTCAGCTGGAGCCTGTGGTGCGCTTCCTCCACCTACTGCTGGACAAACTGGTGTTGCTGATGGTGCGGCCACCTGTCATAGCCGGCCAGATAGGTACCCTCTGTCCTCCAACCTACATAATCTCAGAAAGCTCACAGAAAAGTTTTACTTTAAAGAGATAGTTCAACCAGGAATGAAAATTCTGTCATCATTTACTCACCCTCATGTTGTTCCTGAACTGTATGACTTTCTTCTATGGAACATAAAAAAAACATTTTTTTCATAAAAAAGAAATCTCTCTCTCTCATATATATATATATATATATATATATG
>NW_015542377.1:2133328-2142330 GCF_001515605.1 Sinocyclocheilus anshuiensis
TGTGTGTGTGTGTGTGTGTGTGTGTATATATATATATATATATATATATATATAAAATAGTATTTAGCTTGATTGTGAGAACTGCATAAAATAGTTGTTAGTTTCCTGACCTTGGCTGCTGTTTCTTAAAGATCTTGTGTTTTATTTTCTTTCTGCTGAAGTGAATCTTGGTCAGGCTTCTTTTGAAGTGATGGCATCCATAGTGAACCGTCTACATAAGTACTTGGACACTAGCCAAGATATGCATGGGCGAAACAGTTTCTTTCCTCTGCCCAGGACCAGTATTTAGATAAGTTCTTTGCACTGGTGCATGCGCTGGATGAGCATATGTTCCCTGTGAGGATAGGAGACATGCGCATTATGGAGAATAATCTGGAGGCTGAGCTGAAGTCTAGTATAGCAGCTCTAAATTCCGCTCAGCTGGAGCCTGTTGTGCGCTTCCTCCACCTACTGCTGGACAAACTGGTGTTGCTGATGGTGCGGCCACCTGTCATAGCCGGCCAGATAGGTACCCTCTGTCCTCCAACCTACATAATCTCAGAAAGCTCACAGAAAAGTTTTACTTTAAAGAGATAGTTCAACCAGGAATGAAAATTCTGTCATCATTTACTCACCCTCATGTTGTTCCTGAACTGTATGACTTTCTTCTATGGAACATAAAAAAAACATTTTTTTCATAAAAAAGAAATCTCTCTCTCTCATATATATATATTGGACCCCAACTCCCCATCTCCAGGTCAGGTTTCAGCTTGATCTTTTGATTTTAGGTCTCTAAATCTGTGGCTTTTGGAGTGTTTAAGATTAGGTTAAATTAGTTGTTACTCCAGTGTGTTTCAATTTTGATTTATTGTTTTTGGCGTAATAGGCCCTGGAGGATTGGGCGGTTCAGTGCATTATGCCACCATGGCCCGTTCTGCTGTTAGACCGTCAAGCCTCAACCTCAACCGCTCTCGTAGCCTTAGCAACAGCAACCCAGACATCTCTGGCACTCCTACTTCCCCAGATGATGAAGTACGCTCCATCATTGGCAGCAAGGTAGGTAGACACATTTCAGCAGCTCTATTGGTTATAATTTATTTCTAATAATATTACAAATGCATCGTTGTAGTTTATGTACACATATCAAAATGTATTTTATTAGTGCTGTTAAGACATGCTTTGATTGCTCCAGCTGGATGTGAATAATTGTATTCATTATTATGAATGCATTTGTAGGTCATTGACTTTCTGCACTAGATTGCTGATTTAGCTGATCATCAGCATTTCTCAATGTTACAGATCAACCTATAGCTCACCAGCAAGACAAATATTAGCTGAAACATTTTATGTACTTAACCCATGTTACACAATCTTGCAAAAGGGAAGAACAAAAATAAACTGTAACACAAAAAAAAGAACTGTAACACAATAAATGTGTGGTTGAGATCGGTGGCCAACAGTTTGCCTTTGATGAATGTGTAACTTATAACTCAGTTATTTGTTTGTGCTGTCTTCATTGTTGATGCGCCCAATTTATTGAAGGGAATATGCAAATCAGGTAACACAGGAAAAATAAGAGATTCATTATTCTATAATAAATAAACAGAAATCTTTAAGTATGTGTCACTACTTAAGTTCCATGGCCGTAAATAAACTTTATCATGAAAGCACATGAAATCTTAAGAATCTACATTTAAAATGAAAATCATATGTTTAACAAATATACATTTAATAAGTTAAATGATTGCAGTTGTAATCAAACTGCTCTAAATTAAATTGTTAGTGTGTTGAATGTTCTCACGATGATTTCAGAAGAATTACCTGCATATACTACTAATCAAAGGTTTGGGGTTTAGAAGATTAATGTTTTTGAAAAGAGTTTTTGAAAGTAATATTTTGAAATAAAATTACAGTTTTAAATAGCTAAGTTTTCTAGTTGAAAATATTTTAAAAGGTAATTTATTCCTGTGATGGCACAGCTGAATTTTCAGCAACCATTACTCCAGTCTTCAATGTCACCTGATCCTTCAGAAATGTTTCTAATATGCTGATTTGGGGCTCAATAAATATTTCTAACTTATTATCATTATTGTTGGAAACAGTCAAATATTTTGTGGTGCCTGTGATACTTTTTTCAATATTTTTTGATGAATAGTTCAAAAGACCAGCTTTTATGTAAAATCTCTCTCTCTCTCTCTCTCTCTCTCTCTATATATATATATATATATAGTAACAATGTAACAGTCCTTACTGCCACTTTTAACAAATTAAGTGTATCTCTATTGAATAAAAAATATTAATTTCAGAAAAATCTTGTTGACCCCAAACTTGTAAAAGGTAGTGTAGATGATGTAGTAGACAGGAATTTTATAATGTACCAAATGCTCTGAAGATGTTTAAAGATGCTTTATTTGAGGTACACTTAAGAATTGTTGGTGCAAACCAATGATCCTTTTCCCCCCATTGCAATGAATGAATCAGCCTGGTTTCACATCATGTGTTCTCTGTGCTAACCGTGCCCAAACTAAGCCTTTGATTCCGTTACCACTTAAAGAAGCTTGATAATCTAACCTGTTGCTGTTGCTGTTCAAAGATGAGAAATTAATATAAACTAACTTGCTCCCTTGCTCACTTTCTCATTTACCTGTAACTTTTGACCTTTCACTGTTCCCTGGCTTGCTTGCGTCTGCCCGTGATCCTTTTGACGCCACCCTTGGCTTGCAGGGCTTAGATCGCTCCAACTCCTGGGTGCATACCATGGGGTGCAAAAGCGCCCCCTGGGGGACCAGCCCTGGCTCATCATCTGATGCTAAGCAGGTCATTTTGACTATCCCAACCCCCAAATTCAAAGCAGAATTCCCCATTTCACACAGCCGTTCCCAGTAGCACTAACAGGAATATCTAGTAACTCCATGGCACACTCCTTTCCCTCTTCCCTCTTCCATTTTCCTTTTTTTTTTCTTTACTTCCTCAACCCCATTCACTCTTCTTAAACAGTCTTTTCCAAAGCCACCTCATTCCTCTTATTCAACATTGCACTCTAAAACACATTGCATGGCCATAACTAACCAATTTCCATTTTCTCTCTGCCTGGCATGTTATGATATGCTGCATGTACATGTATGCGTGTGTGTGAATATTTTGTTTGTCCGTTTGTTTGTATTTATTTTAATAACCAGCACCTGATTAAGGCTAATAATTTTCTTTTCTCATTACTCAGTGCCTGTAATAGTCTGATTCATTAAAGCATACATGCATATTTATTTATTTATTCAGCATCATATCTTCATCACCAGCATCAAGACTTTTTCTCTTCAGTCTCCTTATTGAGTAGACTATGTCATTCAGAATGGCTATTTGTCTGATGGAAACTAATTGTTTAATTAAAAAGTAATTGCATTTTTAAATTATTTATCTATTATGATATTACAGTTTGTGCAGTCCCGTTCTGTATTGTGTTTTTGTGTGTGTGGGTTGAAGGTGTGTGTGTAGATATTGGTAGTGAATGGCACCACATACTCCTGTCCTCCACACTAATCTATTGTCACCTTTCCATTCATCCCCACCCGTAGGCCATGGAGCGCAGTGGCAATCGCATGTCATCGCACACTGAGAGCGCCAGTTTCTTGCAAACATTAACAGGACGCTTGCCAACCAAAAAGGTAGAGACCCAATTCCCTGAGGGCAGGAGCCGACCCCCTCCTTGCCTCACTTGCGCCTGTCTGTCTTGGAATGACTGGATGTTGTTGTTGATGTTGTTTTGTTGCTGTGGTTGTCATTTTCTTGTGAACTCTGAGTATCTGTATTTCTCTTTACTATGAATGACTGGCACCACTTTACTATGAATGCACCTGAAGAGGGAATTATGTGTCACTTGTGGTGTAGAGCACCCAGTTGGTCTTGGCCCGGTAATGGGTACTGTGTTCGAATGGGATGTTTATCTGTGTTTAATGTTGGATCCGTAGAATAATGAATCCTCCCCACTCTTGCAGCAACACAGTGGGCCTTATGTCAAAGGACCGTATCATATCCCATAGTAGAACTAAGACATACTGACCTATATGCAGTGTATTTGATGGTGAATGGTTCTTTGATGGTTCCTTCCTGTTCTCAGCTCTTTCATGAGGAGCTTGCCCTGCAGTGGGTGGTCAGCAGTGGCAGCGTGAGAGAGGGAGCCCTGCAACAGGCCTGGTTCTTCTTTGAGCTTATGGTAAGGACTACCACAATCATAAATCCCCATGCTTCCTCCTTTATGAAAAAAAGTGTAGCATCTGTTTTTGAGGTTGTGAGAGAAAAAATATGTTCTTTCTCTTTTCAGGTTAAGAGCATCATTCACCACTTGTACTTTACTGACCGCCTGCAGTCTCCCAGGAAGAACCGCTTCCCTGAGCGCTTCATGGATGACATCACCGCTCTGGTTAGCACCATTGCAGGTGACATCGTCTCACGTTTCCAGAAGGTGAGAAAACTACATGAATGAATTGAACCGTTTGTCTGTTTGTTTATTTGTTATTTTTTGTCAACTTTTATTTTGTTTTACATAATATCATTATTATATTACAAATATCATATGTGCAGCAACATTGACATTATACAGTGGGTACGGAAAGTATTCAGACCCCCTTAAATTTTTCACTCTTTGTTATATTGCAGCCATTTGCTAAAATCATTTAAGTTAATTTTTTTTCCTCATTAATGTACACACAGCACCCCATATTGACAGAAAAACACAGAATCGTTGACATTTTTGCAGATTTATTAAAAAAGAAAAACTGAAATATCACATGGTCCTAAGTATTCAGACCCTTTGCTCAGTATTTAGTAGAAGCACCCTTTTGATCTAATACAGCCATGAGTCTTTTTGGGAAAGATGCAACAAGTTTTTCACACCTGGATTTGGGGATCCTCTGCCATTCCTCCTTGCAGATCCTCTCCAGTTCTGTCAGGTTGGATGGTAAACATTGGTGGACAGCCATTTTTAGGTCTCTCCAGAGATACTCAATTGGGTTTAAGTCAGGGCTCTGGCCATTCAAGAACAGTCACAGAGTTGTTATGAAGCCACTCCTTCGTTATTTTAGCTCTGTGCTTAGGGTCATTGTCCTGTTGGAAGGTGAACCTTCCACCCAGTCTGAGGTTCTGAATGCTCTAGACTGGGTTTTCATTAAGGCTATCTCTGTATTTTGCTGCACTGAGCGTAAATGGCTGCAATATAACAAAGAGTGAAAAATTGAAGGGGGTCTGAATACTTTCCGTACCCACTGTATATATATAAAGTTTGGGATCAGTAAAATGTGTAATTTTTTTTTTTTTAAGAAGTCTTTTCTGCTCATCAAGGCTGCATTTATTTGATCGAAAATACAGTCAAAACTTTAATATTGTGAAATAGTATTACAATTTAAAATAACGGTTTCTATTTTAATACTTTAAAATATAATTTATTCCTGTGGTGGAAAAGCTGAATTTTTATCAGCCATTACTACAGTTTGCACAGTGTTACATGATCCTTCAGAAATCATTCTAATATGCTGATTTATTATCAGTGTTGGAAACAGTTGGGCTGCTTAATATTTTTTGGAACATGTATAAACAATTATATAACTATAATTATATTTACAATTATGTATATTATTTTTATTTTTATATATTATTTTATTATTATTATTATATAATTCATAATTTAAATTAAGTATTTTAATTATTTATAACATCTATCAAATATTTAATTTTACTCGGCTCTTCTATATTTATTCTGCTCTTGCTATAGGATGTTTGGTCTTCATAAGAAGGTCATCAGCGTGGTTCATAATCTGCTGTCCAGTCATGACTCAGACCCACGTTATGCTGACCCTGAGGTCAAAGCTAGAGTTGCCCTGCTCTACCTACCACTCATAGGCATTGTGATGGAAACCCTTCCCCAGCTCTATGATTTCACCGGTATGTTAATAGATTTTTGTATCCGGCTCATGCTGTATTGTAAATATGTCATGTAATAACAACATTCACCAACAACATTTTCTTTAGATGTTTTAACATTTCTTTTGACATCACAGAATCCCATAATCAGTGGGGTCGTCCTGGTGGTCCAGGTACCGAGGAGCAGGAAGCTGAGGGCAACAGTATGATCAGCCAGACTGTTGCCATGGCAATTGCAGGGACCTCTGTGCCACAGATGTCACGGCCTAGTAGTTTTCTGCTAAATACACAGGTATTGTGACCTCACTGTTTGGATGCATTGTGTATTTTTATTTTTTTTTATTTTACTACTTTTACTTTCTTCTATCAGCTAATATAACAAGTTATTTTATTATTATTATTATTATTATTTTACATGTATATACATTGCTATATTACATAACTACCATAAATGTATATGTATGTATTTTTCCCACCCAAAACATAAACACTTTTTAATCTCTGAGGGTATTTTTAAGTAAATATTTTAGAATATTTTATATCTGACAAGAAAGTTTTGAAATGCATGCAGTAGAGGGAAAGTAATGGCGCACTTTGCATTTAAAGTAAAGCCAGTTTTTTTTTTTTTTTGTGCACATCCTTTTTATTTTTCGAAAACTTAAGCTACCATAATAAATGTAATTCTTCTGAATTAAAATAATTGATTACTTGATGTTAGAGACAGTTAGACCAAAACAAAGTTATTCAACAAGAAAGATACATCATGCGATGTCTGAAAAAGTAGAATCCCAGTCCTTCACTAAAATCTATACACCTTGTTCTCCAGGCCACCCGTCAGCATGGCTCGTTCTCAGCTGAGTCCAGTCGTAGTCTGCTCATCTGTCTGCTGTGGGTGCTGAAGAATGCAGATGAGATGGTGCTTCAGAAATGGTTCACTGACCTGTCTGTCTCTCAGCTCAGTCGTCTGTTGGATCTGCTCTACCTCTGTGTCTCCTGCTTCGAATACAAGGTTTGAATAAACTTCATAGTAGAGGGAGCTAATACCAGGTGTTAATCAGAAGGGTCTTCACAGCACTTCTGGATCTCTTAGTAGCAATATATCTGTATCTGTTGTCTCTTTCACGTCTGTTTTCGTTTCCATTCATCTCTAAAGAAATGCACTCAGTCTGCTCAGCTATGTCCTTTCACAAACCAAGTGAAATTAATTAATGTTTGTGTTTTTCTATCCATCCATCTCATACAAAAAGGCCCATTTTTTGTTCATGCAGGGCAAAAAGGCATTTGAACGTATGAACAGTGGCTGCTTAATATTTTTTGGAACATGTGATACTTTTTTCAGGATTCTTTAATGAATAAAAAGTTAACAATGTACACTACAGTTTGGGGTCCATACTTTTTATTTTTATTTTTTATTTTTTTTAAAGAAATTCATACTTTTATTCCGCAAGGATATGTTTAATCAATAAAAATTGATAATAAAGACTTTGATATTGTTACAAAATATTTATTTTGCATAATTATATGTATGTTAAGTTCAGTGGTTAATTCTTGCAGATGATCAGTCAAGAAAAAAAGCATGTCCAGTATGTCTGTTTATTCTAATTATTTTAAGCTTTTGAAGTGGTGAGTTTGCTGTTTCACGTTTGTCTTTACTTTATTGTCTTTAGGATCTTGAATTGGTGGAAAGGCTCAACACCAGCTTGGCCTTCTTCCTCAATGACCTCCTGTCAGTCATGGATAGAGGCTTTGTCTTCTCTCTCATCAAAACCTACTGGAAACAGGTACCTTACAATTCAGCTCCAAACATTTTATGCTTTTACACACTGTCTTTTCTGATGATCTTCTATTCCTTCAATTCCCAGGTGTCCACCAAGCTCTATGCACTACAGAACCTCACTCTAGAGTCTCTGAGACTAGACTTCCTGAGGATCGCCTGTAGCCATGAACACTACGTCACTCTAAACCTGCCCTTCAGTCTATGCAGTGATTTTGGTGGGGGTAATTGAGAATGAATGGGGGAAAGTCACGTGAGAGGAGGCAATGCCTCCATCGGGATATGATTGGATATGACTGGTTATGATCAGCTGTGATTGGTTAATGCGATAAATCCCGCCTCTTGTGTTTGTGCGCTTTCCACTTCTGAATGAACAATATAATGGCGTTAATGGGACGACTAATTTAAAAAAGTAAACAACTCGCACACTCTGTGGGGTCATTTTTAGTGAGTAATCAGCTTGGTGAAATTTAAAGTAAATCTCTGTGTCTGTAACCAATATTTACCGAGCTTTGATGACTGATGATCCGAAAAATTCAAAAATAGTTAAAGCTGCAGTCCGTAAGTTTTGCCTCTTTGTCGTCCATCTCTGTTTGAAAACCTGGAATTGCAGCTGTCTGCGGAATTATCTAGCTTGCGTGGGTTGTGAGTCGGCACGGCTCCAGCGCACAAGCTCTATGCACTACAGAACCTCACTCTAGAGTCTCTGAGACTAGACTTCCTGAGGATCGCCTGTAGCCATGAACACTACGTCACTCTAAACCTGCCCTTCAGTCTACTTACACCCCCAGCCTCCCCCTCTCCTTCGGTCTCCTCTGCCACATCTCAGGTATAAACACTATCTGAGAAAGGTTAACTGTAATAAACTCTAAATTACACCAAAATTGATAGTTATAAAAACCTTCCTCCTATTTTTTTTGTTTTTCTTTCTCGTTGTCTCCCACCAGAGTTCTGGTTTCTCTACCCAAGTGCAGGACCAAAAGATTGCCAACATGTTTGAGCTGTCTGTGCCCTTCAGAGAGCAGCATTACCTTGCTGGTCTGGTTCTGACAGAGCTGGCTGTAATACTCGACCCTGAAGCTGATGGGTCAGTACCCTGGTGTGTGCCCTATTTCCATTCGTAACTCTTCAAAACTACAATTTTATAACTATAAAAAAAGTATGTGTGGCAGTCAGTCACTGCACTGGTGTAGATATTTACTGTACTTCACACTCACAGATTCTAGCCTACGTCTAGGAATATGACCCAAATAAGAATTTTCACCGTATATTGCCATCTGAACAAGTAAGTAACAAGTCTGCCACGTTTGTTCTGACCAACTGAGGAAAAAAGCAT